>NC_137873.1:5468432-5558432 GCF_963924005.1 Protomyctophum bolini | reverse complement strand
AATGAAGCTCGCGTGTGGCTGCAACTTGCAGCGTCGGCAAAGCTTTTCAGTTTTTTTTGCCGACGCGTCAAAGCTGCATCTTCTTGAATCAATCAATCAATCAATCTTTATTGTTACATCACATTACAAGTAAGGAGACTGTCTGGGAGTAGCCAGATGATGTCATCGCTTAATAAATGGCATGCGTGTGAGAATAGTATGCATAAAGTGAGTGGCAAATCGAGTGACAACGTGAGTTTAACCCATTCTGATCGGGAACCCGTTTTGGTGTTAGCATCATTTTATGCTTTAGCTAATGAAAAATAGCAGATCTACAAGCTCATAGCGCGCCACCGAGTGGCGCGCTACGAGCTTGTAGGTCTGCTATTTTTTGAAAAATCGAAGAACGACTGACATTTTTTAGAATCTGATCTCAGGTCAGAATGGGTTAATCAGACCAGTGTGTGTCCAGTGGAAACCTCGTATGAATCTGATCTCAGGTCAGAATGGGTTAACGTTGTTTAACATTGTTTAATGCAATCAGATAGGACTTTTCTGTTTGGCTGTATGGGCTGCCAATTAAGGCCAGAAAGTTCCCGCATAACTTCTAGGCATGATGATGAATCCGATGATGAAACACAAGTGCTTTTTGTGTTATACTTTTAGCGCCATCATACCACTGTACTATTTGCCAACTGTTAATATTAAGTATTCAATCAATCAATAAATCAATCAAAAACTATCTCAAGGAGCCCCAAACAATAGGCCATATAGCGACTATAGCCTATCTTGTTCCGCAAACAGTGGCGATATACAGCTGGCCTAGAATAATTAAGTGCACACCGACTGTTGATGAGATAAAGTAGACCTTAAAAGCATTTACCATTACTTATAAGAGTGTGCACACTAGCTGGGCTTATCAAGGTCACAGAAAGATTTCTATATATTGTCTGAAAAAGTAAAGATGCGTAAGAGCTCTCCAGGACAGACATGACAGCGCTGGCCCTGTGCTTCAAGGGGTGCCCCGACCAACGGACTGATATGGAGCGGATAATAGATTCGCGATATAACAGGTCGTATCGGCTTTTATCATATGTTCATATTCATATCACGTGGTACCATTCATTTCAGGAAATGTAGCCCTGTAATCATTAAAATATGCCATTTCTTAAGGTCCCATGAGTTATGTCTATAGCCTTTTATTGGACTTTAGATCATTCTGAACCTATACCGACACAACACTGTACAGACAGCAAATTATGCTTTTCATCAAAAATAAAGCTTTGACCGTTCTCACCTGTGGTCTACTTGCACTGCACAGTCCAGTCTTGCTAGTTTGGACTTCCTTAATTTCCCTGGTAAAAAGAAAAATGTTTTTCAGTCAAAAACAAACTTTGCTATGAGAGCCATTAAACCCATTGATGCAGAGGTATAATTGTGTAAGTTGAAGTTGCTCAGTTACCATTCACCACCTGAAGTAAAAGTGTTAGCCTATACTGTAATGGTGACTGTAAAAGATAAACAATTGACCAAAACATGCACACACTGACTGAACCCAGAATCCGTTATAGATTAGCTGGCTAGCTTTTTAGCTAACGTTACCATTGTTGACATGCCGATTCTGACATCTTCTCTTCACTAGAAGTCAGAATCGAGAGTCTATCTTAGGATAGACATGCCCTTCGTTTTGACAGCTAAACTAACGTTGTTGGTGTAATAAAAAATGACTGCAAATCTGAAATGGCGGCAATTAACAGTTAGACCACAATGTCTGGCAAGTGGCAACTGGCAACACATCATTCTTTTCTGTCAAGTAGCCTAAACAAACGGTACGAGGCATGCACACGTGTGTTGGTGCCATGTCCTTGTTCCGACTTTAATATTAAACAAAATTCGTTTTTTATGTGTGGTTAAAGTGAAATAGCGACAATAAAGTTACCGCCAAATGTTTTTTTACCTGTTCTGGGTGCTGAATATTGTATGCCTATATGCTCAGTGTTCCCGTTTCCCTGAGAGGTGACGTCTTGCCTTGGTGCCGGTGCAAATAAATATCATCTAGACTGGACAACTTCTTTAACTTGCAATTAAAACATATTTTATGACCTATACGTTTCACAACTCTACAATTACGTAAAGGGGGAAAACGGACATGGGCTGGGCTGGGGTCTCTGTCTCTGCCAGGTCTGCCTAAACGCAGATGCGCTCAATCTGCCCCTAATGAGGGGTGACACTCACAGGTGGTCACTGGTCACTGTCCTGAGTGCTGAAACATTCTCCGCCAGGCAGAGTCGGGGTCCGTCCACAATCCCAATCCCATAGGCTATAGTCCACAGTAGGCTACTAGTTCGTCCCTGACCATGTATGTCCGTCTGTCTGCGACCAGGTAATCCCGGTTTTGAGAAGTGATAGCTAATATCATTCTAAGATTATTTAAAAGAATGATTTTGTCTTGTCATTTAAAATAGTTACTTATCGAACGGTTCAATGGTTTCTAGACATGAATACATACCCACACTGAATCATTATAGTCATTTATTTTGGTCTAGTAGCCTATAGTTGATCCGGCAGCCTTCTTTTGTTTAAAGTGAGAAATGTGGTATATCGCTTTCTTTTTATTGGCCTAAAATATTGTCTGTATACATTCATGAATCCACCATTAACATCCTATATAAGGCAAGATTTTTGTTTTTCATTATGCTTTATGTAGCATGTGACTAGGGGGGTTTCGTGATTCTGAATCCATTCCAAGCATTAGTTTTGCACAAAAAAACAGTCCTTTGGCTAAAATCATCATAACCACTTGCCCAAATGTGCCCAAAATGTGCTGACCTCATCACATTTGTGATGACTGCTATGGCCATTTTTAGCCAAAAGAGTGTTTTTGTGAAAAACTAATGCTTGCAAAGTTGCAATGGATTCAGATTCAGAATCATGAAACCCCCCTAGATTGACACGTCACATGCTACTTAAAGCATAATGACATTTTGACATTTTTGCCAGGATGTTAATGTTTAGTCACATATAAACCCAGATAAAACGCTCAATACTGACAGCCGGTCAGGAAGTGGATTCATGAATGTATGTATGTATATAGACAATATTTTATGGCCAATAAAAAAAAACATATACCAAATTTCCCACTCCACACCCCCGGCTGCCGGACTAATCTCTCCCTCCACATTTGTGTCATTGACAATACTTTGCTCTCTTAACTCTTTGTTGACCCCTCCTGTACCATGACATTTCAACGTACAGTATACTGTCATTGACTCCCACATGAATATGACATGTCCCCTATTCGGTAAGTATAGCTCACATAATCTTGACTTTCTGACTCAAACTTCTCCCAAACCATCTGCCAGTTAAGTTAGTTATTATGATACCAAAAAGAGTATAGTTCTATAGAGCTTTAGTCATTTATATGATATGACCACATTCTATAGATCCAAGACACAACCCCATTCGCAATTTCACAAAATGCAGGAACCTAGCTACACACTCACTAAAAGACTGAGTTTCTGTGCAAAAAAACAGACGACTGCACTCAAGGAATCGTAACCAGGTGTAGGGGAGGAAATACCTAGAGCATTCTTTGCTGCAGGAATGTTTTTATTAGCGTTTTACAAATGTCGCCATTTTGAGGTGTGTACACTATAAAGTGCACTGCAGACTGGATCACTCAATCAAATGAAGTGGGCCTTCAATGGAGAACCTGTGTCGAGGCCCTGGGTTATGCTATTTGAACAGCTGGCACAGTTTAGTTCGGCATGTTCAAATGTGCACAGGTCTGTGGTTGTCGTCCCATGGAGAGAAAAAACAGGCCGCTGCTGGCTTTCAGGGGGTATAGACTCCACTTTATACAGTAACATCAGACCTGAAGTGTTGATCCATATGTGCCTGTTCACATAGGATTTAATTTTTTTTTTTTAATTTAGCTTCACATGCATCCAGACACACACAAAAGACTATTCCGGTACTTTTTAAAGGTGACCAAGAAAGTATTAACTTTGATGACAAAACAATGCAAACTTTTACAGAGTGGTCGATATACTGTATATGTCTGAGAGATAAATGAATACATGAATACTTAATTGATTATTAAGTATAATATATCATATTTTTTGTAATGAATATAATGTCCACATATTCATTTCCATTTCACACACAAACATAAAATCAAGACCTTTTTCGGGAGGACAGCAACTTTGGTAACGAGAAACCAAATACATTGAAGTTTTAATCCATAATGTATCATAAGTACAGCGAGCATTTTGAATTGTCACAGTGCCTGAGGAACCATTCAGGAAAAAAATCATCCAGTACTGACAGAGTGGCCCACTTCATCCAATGAGAGCCTGTCCGCTCTCATTTATCCAATAAAAAGCACCTTTCTTTAGCACTCTGGAGAAAGAAAACAGTTTCACGGCCAGTGCAGCCAGTCATGTGTGTGTGGTGTGACAAGAGAGTCCAGTATAATTCCTGGTGTTAACAGCTAATAAATTGGGCCCATCCCCCACTGCTCCACTGGCTCAATTATATCCACATGTAGTCATTATACTGCCGAAGCGAGCTGCATATTTTTGAAAGGTGGGTTTCCATAACACTTGGTGAAAGCTACGTTGGTTGCTCAGACACATGTTTGGGTTTGGTTGAAGCCAGACTCTGGTTGCATTAATGCAGACAGAGGTGTTGTGGAATGCAATGTGGGCTAGTGTGAGTTCTATATTTTCAAAATGTCACCTCAGAAGGATAGTAGAGACAATACTTATTGCAGTTGAGGTGAAGAAAATGCCAGCACTCATTGTATGTCCTTTTACATGTTTTTACCTCTGAGACTGAAAACGTACACGTTTCGGCCTGTATGGCCTTCCTCAGCGTTTGTCAATACTTATTGCACACATAGAAATATACAGAAATATAATCATTGTGTGGAAAAGAAAACAAAAACTTTTATCCAAATAGTTCCATTCCAAAATGAGACAAAGTGACAACTTTTCTTACCAATTAATATCAAAGTAATACATGTAGCCTCAGTATGCTGATACAATTCTATATCTCCTTTGTTTAGTGGCTAACATTTTTGAGGATAGTGCCGTTCACGTTTTATTTTTTTAGTATTAGTGTCATTTTTAAATTAAGGCCTTAATTAAAGTCTTTACCAAAATTCAAAGTTCACCCAGGCTTGAGGAAGTTACATGTCCTACAGTCCTCATGCTTATGTGCAACAATAAAGATAAGCAGTTGCCTGGGAATCTTCTCTAGTATCAGGTTTGCTTTCTCTGATTAACAATGTAAAACATCAGGCAATGTTATGCAAACAGATTATTCAAATGTGTTCTCTGTCATCTACTTACTGGTACATGAGCTGCTGTTTGTTTGTTATCATGTCTTTCTAACAGTGAAACTCAACTGATCTTTGGTCATGCTAATTCAGTAAAGAAACCGTGGTGTATGTTCAAAAGGCAAAAGAAAGACATCAGGTCTATCTCAGGTCTGCCATGATTTTTTTCCCCCTTTTTTCATTCTGTTTTTCACCAAAAATATTTGAGGGGCGCTGAAATTGGAGCAGGACAGGGGCCAGCTCCCAGACTCTCTCTCATTGGCACGTGCCAACCTCCCCCCCCCCCCCCTCTCTCTTGACCCCCCCCCCCCCCACTCCCCCCATACATTTCTTTTCCAAAAGGAGAAGGAGAGTCTCAATGCTATCATTCTTTGATTCTGTTTGAATCTGACCGCGTGTGAGCAGGAAAGAGAGCCAAGCGTGCTTCCTGAGCAGTCTTGGTCGAGGGGTGGGGGCGGTGGGGGGGTGGGGGGGTTGTAATAAGCAAAGGGGGCGGGTGGTTAAAAATAACTGGGCTATATAAACCCAGAGCTGAGTCCCACTCTCTCTCAAACTCTCACCGACTCACGCTCAGGCAGGACGTCCCGTGCAGCCCCAGAACTCCCCAGTCTCGCACATACACACAACTTTTCCATGACAGTTAGTGGAGTGAGACACACAGGGCCAGGATGTGTGTCCGAATCGTCACCACATGGAAAACCTACAGAGGCATGATAAATGTGTGTGTATGTGTATATTGTAATTTGCCAACAACCTCAACAGCCCACAACAAGCTGTGAGTGACTATAATTGATTACATCAGTCCCAGACTGTAGAGCATTAACCATGAATCATACACATCATGAGCCATTTAACGGAACATCTTGAATATTGAATAATAACCAACCTGAACCTGATATCAACACATTGTTCCCAGGTTGTTGGACAGATATTTTCAGGAGCAGGGATTTCGCACAGTATAAAATTGAAAAGTTGTGTAAATCAATATTCAGGGAAGGTGATATTCTACAACTTCAGTGGAAATATTTCTCATCAATGACCCCATTGTAACCTATATGCTTCCTCTTCTGCCTCAAATTCTGTCTATCCAGTCTCAAGACACCATTCACTTCAATAATTATAATAATAATCAAGATTACACGCTGGAATCATTGTCATTATAGGCAAAACAAACAACTATTTATTAATTTGTTTTCCCTGGGGGGAAAATTGAATCTTTATACCATTGTTCAGCAAATCCCTGCTAAGATCTACATATAGTAATCACCATTATGAAGATTTCATGTGCGCCATTTAGCATTTGAGCAATCAAATTTACACTGGTGTCTCTGCGGCGCCCTTGAGCGATACCAAGTGCAACAGTTAGCTGGCTGTCACAGGGGAAGTGGTTAAAAATGAGAACACTCAGTCACTCAGCAGATGAAAAGTGGTACCGCAGTATACAGAAGCAGATGCACTGGCAGCAGGGGTCAAGGTCAACATTCAGGGCTTCAGACACGTCTGTTGGTAATAGAGGCCAGTCAGGAGTCAGGACACACTTCCTCTCTGGCATTACTGGTTCTCTCCTTGCTGTCCGACGTACTTTTCCACAGAACACACACAGCAAAAAATTGGGGATCAGGATATGGAAACCTCACAGCAACCATTCTGTATTGATGGGGGGTTGATATGACAGCTTGAAGAGAAGAGAAATCAAGTCTGTCACAAGCCACTGAGCTCAACATGTTATGTCACGTTCATTTGTGTTTCCTCCTAGTCCTATTTAGCTTTTCTTTTTTATGTATGTATTTAATTTGACATTGCAAAAAAATGCAATAAATATAATGATGACAATTTCAGGATTTTACTTGATATCTACAAGAGTGCCAGCCAGGCAGTCAGTGTAGGTGGAGGCATACTGTAGGAGAGTGTAGGAAGAACGAAAAGTATTTGATGGGATTGGCAGGTGCACCTATAAGCTCCATCAACGGCTTGATGAGAAGGGGATCAGTCTGTCATCAGGTGCTGAGCTTAGCATGTCGTTACACTGATCAATTGAGAACAACCTAATTTGACTGTAAGATAACAGTCAGATCAGCTTTTTTCCCACGACAGGTTGTGTGCTGTGTGATGTCCCAGCACATAGCGTACACAATGTATGCCTGCTGGCTGTAATTAGCCTAATAGAAATCAGTCACCCAACAAGCATATTAAATATGCAGAGGCATTGGTTGTCAGTAAACATAGTCAAAAATATCTACAATTTACAATGTAAACAGACGCTCTTAATCCAGAGTGATTAACAGTAAGCAAGGAAAACACAAGGTAATAGATAAATGCATATAGAAATTGTAATATAGGAGGATCGTAAACCGAGAACCAAGCTTTCATCAGTCTAAATAGTTTCATATAATCTGTACATTGAAACTCCATACCATATAGGCATAGGATGCCAGATCTTTAAAGATCTGGCATGACAATAATCATGACAACTAAATTACATTTAGACAAAGACACATTAGTCTATTTGTTCACTTGCATATTGTGAATTATATATGTT
This sequence comes from Protomyctophum bolini, assembly GCF_963924005.1. Taxonomy (NCBI): domain Eukaryota; kingdom Metazoa; phylum Chordata; class Actinopteri; order Myctophiformes; family Myctophidae; genus Protomyctophum; species Protomyctophum bolini. The sequence goes on along the minus strand of NC_137873.1, from coordinate 5,550,573 downwards.
TTATGTTATGACCAAGGAAGCTAAAATAAGGACATTATAAAACATATAAGTCTATAAATTATTACATTGATTGAAAAATGTATTATGATGTGGCCTAACAGCCACAGCGGTGGCACATCAATTTTACATAATTTTCTGCAGCTACTGGTTTAGCTACTGGTTTAGCCAGATAGTAAAGCAGTCAAGCCTTCAAAGTCAGAGATGAGTTCTCAGTCAGGTCCAACTCCAACAGTTGTGGACAGTGGCAGTCATTCCTCTAAATGTGATGCAAATGTGACCCCATCATCACTAAAGATGCCTCATTTTCACATGAATAGAATGTTACCTCAAATCATGTTTACATCACGAGTGCGGAGAGAGCGTTGAAAGCCGTGAAAACGATGTGAGACGATACTGGCGCCTGTTTGGACAAGCCTGCTGCGCAGGAACAATAGCATCCCACCATTAATGATAATGGCTTGAGAACAACAGTTTGCTCTAAAGCGGCAAGCAGGTGTAGACAACTTCACATGAAGAAGCAGCCAGGTAGCGCCGCATAGGCTGTTATTTATTTTCAAGTTATTTATTTTGATTCAAATTTAAATTAGCCTATACCTGTAATATATGCCTATATACATTATTATAACGATAACGATGTAGCGGCAGCCTATATTAGTATTGAAGCCTATTGAATAAGGCATGCGACAAATTCGTATTCTGTCCGTGCTGATTCAATTCATCGATTTTCAAATAAAATATTTGTAAAAGTTTTGGTTAAAAATGTTTTATTTTAAGTTGTTGCAGCAACATGTGTCATCTTATGCCAAGACACATTCTCTGATCTGCTATTGTTTTCGGCGTAGGCTATTACATAATTGTCTGCCATAATGTTGTGAGTAGTGTAACTTGCTTGCATAGTTTTTCCAAAGCTACGCCACCCCCCCCCCCCCCCCCCCCCCCCATCCAAAGTGGGACGGATCACTTAGGTTGTGCGTCATTAAGAGGGGGCGGCTCTAGAGTTTATAGACGCGTTGCCTGGGGTTCACAGAGGCACACACAGAGCACACTAAACCAACGCGCGCTGCAGGACTCGCTTTATAAAGCGCTAAATTTACCAGCAATTCCACCATTTCCTCAACGTTGTTTCCTGACCTTCTCCAATTGGTCAGTGGAACTTGGCTTAGACAGTTATAAGGTTTAGAGGACCTCCTACCTTTCAAACTTGGTTCATGTCTTTGAAACGCAACAGTGGAGAAGAGACAGTAAGATAAGGCGCACGTATTCTGGTGCGGCTGAAGCTCTATTCATACGACTTTGACAAGAAATAATAATTATTTCTACAAAAAAAACGATGGCCTTATCCGGAGTGATGCTGCCATCATTTTCGACGTTCTCAAACCAAAGAGAAAAAACTTGGGAAATGGTAAGTACAACCAGAAAGAAAGAAAACATGCCTGTGCGCTTCTTGCCATTTTGTTGCCATGCACCTGTCTGTGTGACAGTATAGCGACACCATGTCTAACGTTCTCCCTTCTTTCTTCCAGAGGTGGAAAGGCGAGATGGAGAAGCCGACCAGTTGCTCCATGGTAGAAATGGTACATAACATGGACAATCACCACAGAAAGGACGACGAGGATCTGAGTAACTATTTGGATCTGGATTTTATTCTCGCCAACACAACTGGCTCGGGTAGTCCGGCGCCCATCGGAGTCGGTGCGGAATATATGGGCTCTGCTGCTGATGCCCACCTGTACACCAGCAGCCCCGCGGCCACGGGGAACCAAGTGCCACAGTATGCATCAAACGACCACCGCTCACCGCCTCCACCGTACAGCACCAGCCTCATGGCAGAGCTGCTCCGGTCCGAGGGGGAGAACAACAACTATGGCATTACGCGCAACAACAACACGGCCGTTCAGGGAAGATTTTACATCAACACGGTGCCGTTTCCCAGACAGGACATTATTAGCATCGAAAACATCAAAGTTGAGCCAAGCATGGACGGTTACGGCCCCGTTCTGGGCATGGTGCCTCAGAGCTGCACCAAAATCAAGCAGGAGGGGAACGTGTCCTGCATGATGTCCTTCGAGCAACCGCGCGTCGCCATCTCCCCGCGGGCAGCCAGCAGTATTACCCCGCCGCTCAGCCCAGACGACCACCACCTGCAGGGCGCCTCGGACTGCCACGCGCCGCTGCAGTGCCACTCCATGAGCTTCCCACAGAAATATCACTCGGCGGCGTACCCACACCACCCGGCGCCGCAGATGCAGCATCTGCCGTACCAAGGAGGTCCGCATCCCTTTGGCATGTACGACGAGGGTCTCGGCATGCAGCCGGGCGCACAGAGGGTGATGCTCACGCCGCCATCGTCTCCCCTCGAGCTGCTCGAGTCGAAACCCAAGAGAGGCCGACGCACCTGGCCGAGGAAGCGCACCGCGTCACACACCTGCACGTTCGCCGGCTGTGGCAAGACGTACACCAAGAGCTCCCATCTGAAGGCACATCACCGAACTCATACCGGTAAGAATCAAAAACATATGTATATGGACATTATTCAACGACCAAAGGCGCGTAATTACGCATGAGGCGCGTAATTACGCATGAATCACAACGGTGCGCAGTAAACAGTGCTGTAGTCTAACGTGTTATCATTGTTTGTCCTCGCAGGTGAGAAGCCCTACCACTGCAGCTGGGAAGGTTGTGGGTGGAAATTTGCTCGCTCCGACGAACTGACCCGTCATTTCCGCAAACACACCGGCCATCGTCCCTTCCAGTGTCACCTGTGTGAGCGTGCCTTCTCCAGGTCTGACCACCTGGCCCTTCACATGAAGAGACACATGTGAAGAAAGCCTGCTATAGCCAAATAAGGACTGGGGGATCATACATGGGATCTATTATGTGTATTTTTTTGTTCTTATGTATTTTTTAATTTAAATTGTTCTCTACATGACCAAAGTCTTTTATATATGGAAAAAAGTTTTAGTGTTATTATTTTCTAATAATGTAGCTGGTACTACTCTGGTTATTATGAAAGCTTTAGAAAAGCTGTATTGGTTGTTTGATTAACAGCAAACAAAACAAAGGGGCTGGCCCTGTAGCATATACTACTCTTCCTTGATAAAACTGGAATGCTGTGTTTGACACAAAGTGCCTTTTTATGACTGTGTGCTACTGTAAAAACTCTTCATGACAGAACTACACGTAACACGGCCACCAAAAAGTCCACGACAAGTTCATGTTGACAAGAGTGAACTGCACATACTGTAGCCTGCAATGTGCGAAGACAATGTTTTATTATTTAAACTGCCTCAAAGTTTGAATGGCTTCAACACTTAGATGATATTGTATCTTCTCAAGTGAAACTGCATACTTCTGGGTCCAGCCCCTCTGTGCAGGGCTTGATGTCCTGTGTATTGTTATTTTTTACTTAAATTTATATAGATATGTACATGGATTTTATACTGTAAATTGTGTATTTATTGTAAATATTAAAACAACGAACTTGATATCTTTGGTATTTGGGGAACTTCTTTCAGCAAAGACACACCATTCATGCTTAGTCATCTAAGTCTAAGATGTCCTTTCATCATGTGAAACATGTTCACACTTAAGACTTAATGAACTACATCGACCAACGAAACAAGAGCTATAGCATACTTTACCTATAGGCTTGCTTAAATAGACACAGTGGTCATATACAGAATGCCACTATGTACCTACTCTCAAAAACAAAACAAAAACCTGGTTACTTCATTTACACTGTGATGTTTTCCAGCTGCAGGACAGAGAAGTGCAGCCGCTTGTGGGCTTAGCCTATAAATACAAACACTCAATTTCCATAATTACAGAGTGAGCTAGGAGCCGTCTGGACAGAGGGGCACAGCAAACCCTCGTCAGGGAGCCCATAGACTCGTTCGGATGGATAGAAAATTATAGTAAGACATCAAAGAGCCTTAATACTACAATTACACAGAGTTGCCCCACGCTTCACGTTTCAAAGAATCGAACCCTGCATATGTCTAGTGTCAGCGGGCATTCATTTCACAAACATCAAAGCTGGAATTGACTGCATGTATCAAGACCATTAATGGCCAGATTTGTCAAGAGGATGAGCAAATAAAAATGTAAGGGAAAATGTAGATAACAGATACAGAGATAGTACATAAAGCTGTTTTATTCCATTTGTGCATGAATCATACTACATCATATTACTCAGGCACAACACACCTGTAGGAATAGTGGTGCCACTCAGTCCATAGCTGTTAGCCTGTTATGATAGTCCTGTAGTAGTCAAATGATAAATAAATGTTAAATAATGTTAAACAATGCACCTAGTACCGCTTATGGGGACTGCTTTGCCTTAAAAGTCATGCGGCATGGGTCAAACATCTTGCTAGAATTCATCTTATTTCAAAATTGAGGAAGTATACAGGGCTAAACATAGCTTCAGTGGTGAAATGCAAATACAATACTATTCTCATTTCACTTTTCTGAAACCATTTTTTAACTCTTAAGCTCAGTTTTAAATAACGACTACAGACAGACTTGAAATACTAAGAGTGAATATGAGAAAAATAAGTACTTGAAGTTCCCCAATCTTCATCTTTATTAACTATACTTGAACTATTAATTTGGTGTGAATTATGGAGCACTGCAAGATCACCATTAATGGAGCCGGTATCAAAAATCAAGATTTAGAACCAACACTTTTGCAGATTAATTCTTCATCATAACTCACTGAAATGTCATTTACAAATATATTCTTAGGTGAATGTTGGATTTGACAAGTTTACATTAAAAAACAAGACTTCTTAATCTAGGAAATGGTATGTTACGTTTATTATATTAAAAGTTATAGTTTTGAGAAAGCCAAAACTTTGAAAGGATTTTTTTCCCCTCCCATAATGAATGACAGATATGCAATAATATGAATGTCCACATGTCTTTGGTGGATAGATAAGGCGTGCTGTACATCTGCATGGGTACAGCCAGCTTCCATGGTCATGCATTCCATGGGAACTACTTCCACCAACATATCAACATTGGAACAACAACCCGCACATACAGAAAGTCTGGCATATACATACATTATGTGCCAAATAAATCTGGTCAGTGTTATAATGGTATGATTACACAGAATCAGTATAAGAGACATTTAAACTCATCCTCCTGCCAGATTGAAAGACACGGATCTACATGAATACAAGTGATAAAATGGGTGATTCGGGCACATGCTGACATACAAGGACAATTCAAGTTGTAACCAGATATCAATCTCATCATCACTGCTGTTGTGACGCATCTCTAGTAGAAGGGCAACATTTAGTGTAACAGCACCAAAGAGGTCAATCAGGTTTACAGTGTCCTTTTTTAAAGGGAGTCAACAAATAATCAATTTCTCTTTTTGTACATGACATCATTGAATTTCATTCAATTTCAATGAATAAGGAAGACATTAATAATTAACCATTTATGGCACTATAAATAAATGTGAGGAGTTTGGGGTCGTTGGGAGAATTAAGAGGTTACCTTTCATTCGTTATCCTTCGCTAGAAGAACTGAAAATGACAACAATGGAAGGATTGTGAAAGGGCCCCCAAAGCAACTCTGTCCGCTCTCTCTGGTAAATGATTCGGTTAATGAGTCATAAAATCATCACTTTTCGTCATCAAATGTGTAGTAAAAGCCACAAAACAAAAGGCGTTTTGTCAAAGGTGAGAGCGAAAACCACTTCCAACTCCAGAAATAAAAACTTAAAACATAATTAAAAAGGAAATTCCACTCTCAGTCCCTGTAAAAAGTTGCTTACTTACAGGGTAAAATGAACTCTACAAATCATAAATATCTTCCTGTTAAAACAAGTTAAAAAATGCAGACATCTGGTAAAAAGGCAAAATGATACTACGCAGTTGGTTTTCGACATAGTTTGCTTTGGAGGCAGAGATTGCTTTGGCCAGCCACATAGGGAGACTTAATCAGTTACATGTACGCCTCAATCTGGTAAATCATTTTAATGTTAACTGGCAGTGGAATTTCCCTTTAATAACCTTTTCTGGAAGCATTGCCTACGACCACTTAAGCTCTAATTTATGCTTCGTCACACAATAGCAAAATTGCTGATTTACAAGCTCTGCTATTCGAGATATTTTGGAAAAGGTAATGCCTATAATGCCATGCCCAAAATAGGGACACCAGGTTGAGAGTGGTTAAGACAGGTGGATTATTACGCTTTCGCATTGCTATTACAAGGCTGGGGTGTATAAGGCAACACATTGTCAAGCCGTCATCAAATAATATTATATTTACATTAAGTGATTTCTGAAGGCAAACAAATAAAAAGAATACCTGAAATCAGAGTAACAATCACTGCCTAAAAAGTAGTTACCTACTCAGTTTGACTTCCATTATGAATGTTTGAAGTAATCAGAGGTTATGATACAGTTTTATACAGTGCATTTACAGATACTTCATAGACCACAGATGCATTCCTTTTTGCATATAAATAATAAAACTAAATAAAATATTTGTAAAATGTTGATTTCCTCACAACACAAAAAAATCAAGACGAAAAAGGAAGTTGCCTGTAACAAAGATAACAAAGCTATATACATTGTATAGTCAAGCAGCCAACCGATGTGAGTTGCGTGAAATCACTATGTTCTACAGGGGGCTGGACATGACATAGTCCTTCATTATAGCTGCTGCGTAGCCAGGAAGCGCTGAAGATTAAAACGCTCAGAGGATCAGACCAGAGAAGCACAGGGTTCTCTCACAGGAGTGGTGATGGGGTGGTTGTGTTTAGGTCAGTGTACCATGTAGTGTTTGGACAAGTCTGCTGATGAAGGGGGGGGGGTTGGACTCGATTGCAAAACGCAGAGCCTTCATCTGAAGCAGCACTGGCCTTTAGTATGAAGTGGTAGTAGTTGTACACCGAAAATCCTCAGTGTTAATCCCGGAGTGTAAAATTGGAAACAGAATTTTTACACTCAGTGCTGAAACAACACAGGGTTTTACGTTATGGCGATTGGCGTTCCGCCATCATCCGTTCCATTCAGTGACATGGTCAAATGTAGTAGTGTGTAATCTAGTCCTGTCCCGGAAAGTATGGTAGTGTTGAATATGAGCATGAGCAGCATTTGTATAAGAGATACTGGCGTCAGGAGTGGTAGTAGCAGGGGGGGGGGGGGGGAAATCACGGCGGTCAAGTCAGTTACGTGTGCTGCCATCAAGGGTCTGCGTGTGGAGAGTGGTCTGGGTTCAGGTGCCATCAAGGGTCTGCGTGTGGAGAGTGGTCTGGGTTCAGGTGCCATCAAGGGTCTGCGTGTGGAGAGTGGTCTGAGTTCAGGTGCTGGGCATGTCAGCCCTGCTGAGGGCGATAGCCAGCTCCAGGTCTTCCTGTTCCTGGAGACGCAGCTTCCTCAGTCGCTCCTGTTCCTCACGCTCGCTCTCCCGCTTGGCCCACTCCACCTGCTGGCTCTCACTTCCAAACTGGTAGGAGGGAGGAACGGGGAAATGTTAACGGCCTGGCTGGAGAGGAGGAATAGATGCCTGCTGAGTTACGCACGCACGCAGCGCACACACACACACACACACACACAGCAAAACAAAACAGAAAGGAACAAATACTGGACTCGAAGATTTATCAAAATATGATTAATTTCCAGTGTGATAATGATGGATGCAGTACAGTGACTCAAGTGAGATTTTACAAATATAAATTTCAAATATTTGCATTAGCCTACCTCGAGAGGTTGGCTGGATCTTATACATTAAAAAACAAAAAGTCACAATAACCCTAGCCGTACAAATTAAGTTCAAATACTGCCATTAGCCTACGTCAAGAGGTTGGCTGGATCTTATTAAAAAATAAATAAATGTTGATCTCAACGCGAGTCACAATAAAGTCCTGAAATTAAGTTTTAATTTAGGGGGTACATAATTCCTCACCAGTAACATGAAAAACTATGTTGTAAAACAATAATAATGATCATTACATGATCATTCATCGCATGTATTTTAATAATGTATTACCAATTGTTTTATATAAATAACCCACAGATGATCAATGCATTTTCTATTTTATACTACCGTCTCACTAAACCCTGGTGAGAAATTTGCCAGCTAAGAGGATTTCTATCAAGAACACAAGTGTTCGCTGCTCACAATTCAGTCAGCTGCGCTCACTCAAGAGTATATGGACAGGTCTCTATACATGCAAAGGACTCAAATCTGGTGACTGGTCACCTTATGTTAATCTTACCTCTGCATGTTCCGACCCTGGGAAAAAAGAAAAATTACAATACAGATCTAGACACGACATGGCATGGCACGCACACACACACGATTCCCGAATGTCATGCTGGCGTGAGGTCAAAGTTGAACAATAGAAAAAAAGACACAAATAGCCAGCCTGCCATGCAACAGCACTCTCTACCCGAGATCGTAACATGTAACACATTGAAGGAAACATCTAAAGCAAAGAATCAGCCGTTAGTCTGTATACAGCATGACAAACATGGCTAACTTACTGTACAGGGAGGGCATATCAGTACTGTCACCCGTGTGTGTTACCTGAACGACCAAGTTCTATGATATACTCTTCCAACTAGGAAAATACTTTGAGGGCTGGGGAGGCAAGAAACAAGAGCAAGCCAACAGGCCATATTGCCATGCCGATGGAGACGAGCGAACAGAGTTTGTAAAGGTAACTCTTCATATCCCTGCAGGCCAGGACCCCCACAAGCACTGGGAAACTGGTTTTTATTTAGGATTCATTCAAGTCATTAGTTGCAGAAAATACAACAGTCAGTAAACATTGCGATCCTGTGACTGTCATGTAAGAGTTACTGGCATGAAAGAAAGCTGATAGAACATGGCCCCAGAACAAACAAGCTGAAACCGGCAATGAGCCTTGCTGTGGCATTCAGCACCATGAGATGACTCGAAGGAGGGGGGCGCTCAAGCAGTCAGCAAACGTAGGCTGAACACAAGAGTATAAACTACACTTACTGAGCTGAAATCAGCGAAACCCACAGAAGAGTCCTTAGGCGTAACAAAGGAGTCTTTACAGATATCTGTGCTCCCAAACTCCTTTATATTCTGAGACGAATCAGTGTCCTGGATTGTCTCTCTTGGATTTTCCACTGCCCCCAAACCAAGTTTACCAATGGGAGAAGTTTTACCTGAAAGGTGTAGAGACATGCATTTCAAATGCATGTCTCAAAGTCATCTGTTCTGAAGTATATCGACTTCAGAGACCGCTAGTAATCAGAGGCTTCACCACTGACCTCCACTGTCTAGTGTCACGGATATGGGACTAAATCAAATCAGTCAAGTATAATGCCTATTATGGAGAAGAAACAGTGAAAGTAACAGTAAAAAAAAGGAAAAAAAGGTGTTGACCGCATTGTTAGTGAAACTTACAAAAGCAGTTTGACTTTACAAAACACACATATGTCCCTTTTTTCCCTCAATACTGACACACAAAAACAACAGCCCCACCCACGTGTCCTGTAAAGTTTTTATACAATTTCCATGACGGTGCCATAATCTAGCTTTAATGATCTGTCTCAACTGAACTGAACTCTGTACCTAAATGAGATATACAGTATATATATACCCAGATTTCGCAGGGCCTCTGACAAACTAAGAGTTTCATTGTCTGTGTCCGACAATGTAATGGTAGCTATAGCAATCGCCAATATATTGATATCCACTAGTCATTTACTCTATTTGGTCATGAACCATTTTTGGTTTGCATCAGTGGTGCTAGCTTCGTACAACTGTTTCACCAATAGGTGAAAACAACCAACAAACGTTCTCACACCATGTCTTCTATTGGAGGAAGGACCTCAGGAGATGGTAGATGCACACAAGATGGTCAATCGATGTAAAGCGCCTTGGATAAAGGGCAAAGGCGCTATATAAATGCACCATTTACCACGTGCACTCAAAGAAATTCAAGCGTACATCAGATGAGGGGTAGAACCCAAACTCTGCCTTACCTATACCAACAGCCTTCCTGTTTACAACTTCAAAAAGAGAAATTAAAGTCTAACCCTAAACCCCCCAGCACTAGCTGAGCACAGAAAACACAAGTTTAATAAGACAATATTCAACCACAAATGGGTACGCACTACGCAGAAAGGAAAGAAAATGCTGACACCACTGACTGTTTCATGACATTTCCCTGGTGTTTGCAACCATGCAAAAGTGCCATGGACCTCTAATAAATGACGTACAATGTGTCTATAAATGTCAAGTCCACGTTCAAGTTTGACCATTCAACATTTGCATTGAGCACTGGCTACGTTTTTTCGGCTGGGTTGCTACGAGCAACTTATTTTAATAGATATTTTGGGAGGTTTTCTGCCTTTATTGTAGCAAACAGAAACGGGGAGGGAGAGACGAGGAGTGACACTCAGGAAAGGTTGTCGGGCTCTGGAATCGAACCTGCGACTCGCTGTCAGAATGAGATCTTATGTGTGGAATGTGCCTTAAACGCTAGGCCAGTGGCGCCCCCCTGAACCAGAAACTTTAACACACTGGGGTAATTTAGACCGTCTTGTTTCTATCAAAGCAAATCTCTGTACTTAATGAGCGAGCACAGTTCAAGCACACACACACACACACACACAGACACACACATCGCAAGGCCTTACCATAGGGAGGTGCAGGCCGGTTAGGCACATTCTTCTTCGGTGGCAGCACAGGATTGTCCGGCTTCTGTTCAAAAGCAGAAAAGCCCACTCATTCACGGTGACAACTTAGACAGGGATGCCAAGCAAAATATAGTCACTGGACTGACCCGCTATTCATATGTGGTGGATTTGTTCAGTTAAGATGAGAGCTAAATTAAAAACGTGGAAAAAAGTTTCATCAACTGATTCATGACTGGATGAGTCCCTTGAGCTTACCTTTGCCATTTGACTAAAGTCCGCAAATCCACCCTTACTTCCAAACGAGTTGCTACCAAAGGGATCCATTGTTCCGAAGACATCTATGACAGGACACAGTTGAAATACAGTTGGAACATTTTAATACGTTTGTGGAAAAGGCCCACAAAGTATAATGAAGTTCAGCCCCGGCCACAAAAAAATCATTTCTGCATCTAGCTTATTCTGAAAAGGGCCCCGCATGCTATTTTCAGAGCAAAACGGGTATGTGCATGACTGTTTAATTTTCCATGACATTTTGCAAAAAAACCTGAAAAGCAGAGGTTGTGTTTAACCTGACGTATGCATCAGATTAGCTAATTACAGGAGTAAGATGGTCTACTGTTAACCAGCACTGTGGCTGGGTTGTTTTGAAACGTCCTGGTATGCCTTTTTCTTCCTAATGTATAAATTGCAAAGTGCAGAGGGGTTACAGCAGAAAAAACAAACCATTGTAATAGAATCTGTTTGTTGTGAGTGTGCGACCATAAAAGAGCGCATTCATGTGCGTTATACGCTGTATTTTCTTTGACGTGAAATAACTGCTGGGGTCCACAGTCGGCCCTGTGTTCCTCTGAAGGTGTGTACCATGGTAGTGCGCAAGGCCAGCGGTTGCCCCCCAAACTTAAAACAACTTCCTTCGCTGAATGAGGCGCGGTGGTTCAATAGCAGTGGATACAGAGTAGAGACAGGCAGCAGTGGACTGGTTACAGAAGCGGTGGCTGTGTATTCTAGTAGAGCAAGGATCCACAGTCACAGAGTTTCTGTTATGCTTGGCCCCAGCACAGCCTCCTGTTTTTCCAGGGTAAGGGGGAGTATTTTTAGTTGGGCAGCAGTTAAATGCGTAGGTACTAGGCTAAAAATAGACCTCAACTACAGGAAAATATGAAGCCACTGTGAGTAAAAATTGGTTGCCCTTAATGCCCTCAAAAATAAAATCTAAATGCAACACGTCACCCAAGGTGCCAAAGAATGACTGCTTTTGAGCAGTCTTGCACAACCTCGCTTTCTCACGCTCAGTTATTAGACCATAGGGTGGCTGTTACACTCTCTGAAATGTACTGTAACTACTGTTAAGTTTAAGGATGACATTGAATATGATCTTTCACTTGAAAAAAGTGACTTGGAAAGAAGAAGAAAAAATTAAAAAAATCTTTAATTCAAATTTTATTCATTATCGTTCACCATGTTGACTATTGTTAACACGGATCCACTGGCAACAATCCTACCATAATTGTAGCTCTCCCCCCTCCGTCTATAATTACAACCCAGTATAAAGAATACACCTAACATAGAAAACATATTGTATGTCGGTCACTCCACTTTAGTTTGTATATATGTATCAAAGGAGTAGTTTTCAAACAGGGGGAAGATGAAAGCATACAGCACGTCACTATGGGTAAGCTGATATTGGTGACGGACAGGTCAAGAACCATCACAGGGAAAAGTGTGGTTTTGAGCTTTGATACGGTAGAATATTTGGTTATAAAGGCCATGACATAAGCCCCAATATTTTCACTCATCTTCGTAGCGATTGATTTCTTTCTCCATTAACTCTCAAACGGATCCCAAAACACAGAACCACAGCAGATTCACACACACACACACACACACACACACACACACACACACACACACAGGTCTATATATAGATTTCCATTTCCTGAAATACGAACATTTTGGAGTTAGCTAGTTTCTGCCCAAAAGCAGAGATATATAATTTGATCTATTTCCCCTACTGGTAAATGCATGTCATCACTTGTGTTAAGCCTAGTCCACGGCAGCCAATGATTCGCAAAGCAACAAGTTGCGACTTGCAATCAGTTGTAGGGGTCTGAATTGACCCGTTGCAGGTCGGTTGGGGAAAGTTGTGGCAGTTGCAACTTGTTGCGTTGGGAACTTGTGAGTCATTGGAGTGGACACCCAGTTACACAGATGTTCATGACTAAAATGGCATTAGAGATCTTGTTTAATATCGGTAAAATCAGCTATTTTCACCAGACTAACGATAGAACTCACAGTATATCATGACAGTATTAGCTACTGTCTTGACAGTAGCTATAACTAATAATACAGTACCTGAATCTTTTGGTTTTGGGCTGTTGGATCTGAAGGGGTCATTACCGCCAAATGCGCCAGGCTGAGGGAAAGAAAGAAAAGAAGCGCAATTAAGCCCAATTCAAGGCTGGAATTCTGATTTTCATGTGAAACAAACCTGAGGCACATTTCACCTGTAAATCCTTTATTAAGGAGATGGTCGTATGCCAAAGTGTAAATTACGCTTCACAAAAAAAAAACCTTGGCTATGATCTAATATTACGTAGGTGATGTACATGGAAGCTTTGCCACCAGAATTTTCTTTTTTTTACAGCACTGGCTTCTTTTCCTCATGGTGTTTATCCTGTAAAAAGGTTCATTGTTGCATGTTCCTGGCAGCAAGGAGAGCTTGTTTTTAGCTCTCAGCGTCTTAAACTAATTTAGCACAAAGAACACAGTGGTTAACACATTTAGTACCGGAACTGCATCAAAATAAAGGCGTTGCTTGCGCCGGAGTAATCGCCAGAGTAGTGATCGCTTCCATTTTGAAAGCCATGAACCGGAAATACTTTCTTAAAAAAGTTGACTGACAAAGTGCCATCACAATCTCCGATCATCTTAATATATTTATATACGCTACAAAAAGAGTTCATATTTTGCGGGAGAGACGGATGAGGAGCAGAAACGCAGCGCCAGCATATCGATCCATTCATCACCACGGAGAGCGCCCTGGATGAGGAGATACGAGTCATTCTTTCCGCCGCGCTAACATGGGAGTCAATGACAAGCTAATAGTTTCACAGAGCGTTAGCATACGGCAAGCGAAAAGCGAAATGCCAAAAAAAAAAGAAGTAATTATTCTGAATATTATTATCTCGCCCCGCGTCGTTTGGACGTCGCTAGGACGTCCACAGACGTCTAAGGCACCTCTCGGTTCCAATCCTTATGACGTTTCAGGACGTGTTATGTACAAAATGTGTTAAAATGTCCCAGAGGAACAGCAGATGCTGTGGCCAGTAGTACTGTACTGTTTAGCTTTAGCACTACTAGCTAAAGAGGTATTCGCAGGCACTGCTAACCAATAGCTAAAGAGGCATTTACAGGTACTGTCAATCAACAGGTGTAGGAAACGAGCTAATGGCTTGCCCAAAATGGCATAGTTCCGGTCGCCATGTTTGTTGCCATTTACTATGACGACAGTTGTAAATAAGGAAGCATGGTGTCGGTAATATGATCAGAAAACCACCCTCCCGCGAGTGTAATATTGCAATTATACAACAGAATAAAACATTTCTATCTCAAAATAACAACCTCTCTGGGAGTGTCATCTCTTCTCCAGAGGTCTGTCTGACAGAGAGGCAGATAAACAAACCGACATTTCTCAGACTGGACACAGAAACAAAACTTAACTTTTAGCTTAATCTCATTGCATTTAAGATATTAAATAGAAATGTGTGTTTCTTTAATGCCAGATTTAACTATTACTGCTGCAAACGTCCTGTGCAAAGTGCTCGTCAAATCAGTAGCCACTAGCCACTTAGCCAGGGCTCGGATATATTCTTATTGTGTGCCGGTCATGCTCATTTGAGCACAGGTAGAGAGCCTACATCAGTGGTATTCAATTGGCGGCCTGCGGAGCGCCCCCTTGGCTCTGGAAGATTTATTTTCTTTATTTTTTATTCTGGGAATAATAAGAGGGCTAATGAAAGTTACAGGTACGGTGTGTGCGATATGAAGTGTGACATTACCATAATGACAGTAATCCTTAAAATACCACTTCACCACTTTTCAACCCATCTTCATATAATAGGTCCTCACATTTGGTTCCATTTGTACACTCTCAGAGTTATAGACCCATAAGGGTTCAGCCCCCCACACACAATCATTCTACAGTTGTGGCCCCCGGCCTAATCCAAATTGAATACCCCTGGCCTACATGTTTGGGAATGTTGTTGAAGGTTATTTAGTCTTACAGCTGACACGCAAGCCATACGATTTGTGTCAGGGATTAAAGCACAAAGAATCCCAAGACGGAAAATGATTTTCAAACCATGACCCAATATCTGATTCGTGAAACGTTGTGAGAGGGGAAACCCCCATTTTTTTATTCATTTTTATCAGCGTTTTTCCGCCATTGGTTTTTCCATACATTGATACTAATAGCACAGCGCACAATTAGTTTTGAGGTGGTATTGGTAAAACTGTGTCTCCCTTAAGTTCTAACCTTATGATTGCACAACACAATCGTCATTGATTCACGTGCATCCTCGCTTATTGTTGATGCACCGGTAGCACTGCAGGGTGTTGCAGAGCACCCGACGTCCGAGCCTGTTCCTTCACTACCAACTACCATGATTCTCGCTCGACTGCCTTGAAAACTGCGGTGAAATCCATTGTTTAAACCCCCATAATCATGGAGGCGTTGGTAGTGAAAGAAGGCTTGGATGTGACTGCCATCGACAGCAGTCGAGAATAAATGGAGATGGTCTTGTTGGGACCAAACACCGCCCAAAGTAGTTGCATTGGCACGCCTGCTGCCTTCCCCGTCAACAAATAATTTGATCCTGTTGCGTGGTGTAATTAAATTTCGATATAGAACTCCAGTGACTTCCATTATTCCTGTGATTTCGTGGCCAAATGTATATTGGGCTGAAGTGGGTAATGTATGTTTTGTGATAATAATCCAAATCTACAAAGTAACTTTAGTAACTATAGCTGTCAAATAAATGTGGTGTGGTAAAAGTACAATATTTGGATCTGAGATGTAGTAGTAAAAGTAATGAATATTGGAAATACTCAACTAAAGTACAAATACCTCAAATATGTACTTAAGTAAATGTACTTAGTTACTTTCCACCACTGCAGGAAACTAGAGATAGAAGAGTGAATGTACACAGTACCACTGTCATGAGTCGTTGCTTGCTTGACAAGAACTATGGACAAGAAGCATAGACCTATAGCTTGATGTTTACTATGCTAGTACTAGTACTAAGGAGTCGGCAAACATAATGGCGCTGAAAGCGGGCCGAGTAATCCCCCCCGAATCTTAACTCAGTCTCCGACGTCACTGCGCTCGTTCCCTATACTACCCAAACCTTTTAGCCCAAGACCCAAAAGAGAAATTAGATGTTTTTCCCGGAACCCAAACTTGTTTTGAATTGATGAAAAGTTGTGATAATACACGTTTTTTCGTTTTGCTTTATGTAGGAAACGCATAGAAATTGGTCCACGGACCAAAGATGGGTCCAGACTCCCGAACCACTGTTTGGGAAACATTAGTGTACTAATCAACAGCTAAAGAGTTATGACAGGTTCCAGAATACTGCACCCATCATGTGGACTACTGTACCTTGACTGGTGGAGGAGGGGGTTTCTTACTAAAGGGGTCCGAGGAGCCGAACAGGTCAGACTTGTCTGTCTTTTTGAAGAAGTCATCAGAGGAGGTCCCTTTGAAGGGGTCGCTCTCTTTGAACGGATCTACTCCAAATGGATCTAGAAAAGGAGAAGGGAGTATTGCTCACAGAGTCATGCATCTGGCCTGGCAAGGTCTGAGGAGCAATCATTTGCTGTTAATCTTTATCGTGGCTTCATTATGCATTTTCTATTCTTAATAATAACTACATTGACCATAAAACGAGTTTTAGAAGCCTCAATTCAGAAGACAGTTCACTGCCTTGTCAAAGCCGTAGCATTCCAGAGATGTAATACAATGATAGAAACAAAGCCTTCAAACCTTTGAAGGGGTCTGATTTGAAGGGGTCTTCTGTCTGGAAGGGGTCTACCGAGTCTACTGGAGTCTCCTGGGGATTTCTGTTGAACATGGCTATCCTTGATTTGAAAGTATCGTCCTGAAGAATATATGAATCGTTTACAATTAATGAATCGGTGCATGTGTCTGAAACCACTTTTAGAAATGCGTGTCATCATTGTGCACTCGTATATGAATGGAAAGAAATAAAAACGGCACTTCGCACAATATATTCACTATAATTGTCCCAACCCTGCTCACGTGAGCATGTCTTTCCCCATCTCCTCACCTTGCTTCTGTAGCCGCCATTCTCCCTCTCTGTGAAGCCTTCATTTATATCTGCAAGGTTGGTCAGGCTTCCTCCATTGGTGCCATTCAGAGCGGTGTTGTATTGCTCGATGGCCTTGCTCACCTCCTGTTGGCTGTCCTGGATTTGGGACAGCTTGCTACGAGCCTGAAAGAGCACAGTGTGCCGATATGAAATGATGTGGAATTGTCTACAAGTTCAGGTTTTAGTGAACTGAACTTGTGCATCATGTTCTATATTAACAGTTTTTTTCATCAAAATAAAGGCGCTAGAGTGCCAGCAGATATGTCAGATTTTATTCTGAAAAGCCCCTCCCTTCCGTTCCCCCCCCAAAAACCGGGAGGCATAATCTTCTGTTCTTACCTCGCGCAGGTCACTAGAAGCGTTAATATTCCAAACGAGATGCATGCTGAAGTCAGAAATGAAGTCCCTTTGGTCAGAACCATGGTTACGAGACATTCTTTTGGAGCCGTAAACACAGAAGTGAACGGCAGCGCGCGTGCACAAAACACAAGTACGGTGCAGGAGAGGACAACCAAAAGAAAGAAGGATTTTGGTTGGTCTCTCCTAAATAAAATAAAATCCTTTTTTTTAATCAATAAAAAAGCCCTGAAAACGTGTATAAGTCCAAGGCCACCTGCGATTTGATTAGAAAGGACATGTATACACGTCCAAGGCTTAACAGATTATATAAATGTCTTCTAAATCCTGACAGTTTTCTGAAAAAGCTATGTTTCTGTGTCAGTCTGTTATTTATCTGTGCTGTGCTGACCTGGTTGATCTCGTCCTGGGTGGCTTTTAGGGACTTGATGATGCTGTCCAGCTGGACCTGGCCAGCCAGCAGGCTTTGCTCCAGCGTGGACTCCTCTTCCTGCAGCCGGCCAAAGTCCAGCTTGGTCCGGGTTAGCTCGTCCTCTTGGCTCTGGAGGTCCGACTCCCTGGAGTGGATCTGGGTATGCAAGGACGAGATCTGTAGGGGGAATACCGAAACAGACATATACACATATGTACGTATTATATTATACACATATATGTATAGTATATATATACATTGTGTATAAATATCAAATCAGTGTGTTCAGGTTTCAGTACCCAGTATCCTATGGGGAGACACAGAGCCCCTCAGGTACCCCAAGTACCTGATGTACCCTCTGAGGGGAATAAGGGTGCCTGGTGGCATCTGGGGTAGATGCTCAAAACGAGAGTCCATAGCAACAGCAGAATAAACCGTTTGGCAATGGCGGACATTTCACATTTTTCATGAGCACAAACCAGACACTCACACATTTAAATGAGAAACAATCTTTTTAACGGTATAAAAGTGCCTGTTAAGAAGCAAGACCTTATATGTGCCACAAAGCACGAAGTGGATAGGTAACAGGTAAGAAGCATTAACAGAAGTCATTTACCAAAAACTAATTTCAGAACTTGTTCTTTATATAGTCACTATGTAGTAGCTGTACTGTTACAACAATCTGTTATCATCATCATTATTATTGTTTTACAAGACATTATACACCAGTGCAGAGGTGACTTGTGTGTGTGTAGGTTCTTTTCAGGTTTCATGGATTTAGTTGAATTATGAACATTATTAGTGGTGTTCAGAGCGAAAAACAGATCATTACCAATACAGTTACAGAAGCTATTTGAGTTTAGCTCAGAGGATGAGGACCATAGAAGACATTTTAAACATCCGTTCGCTCGGACAACTGCACTTCTGTTACAGGTATAAAGTTATGGAATTCTCAAAACCGGGAGTTGAAGAGCTGTTAAAAGGGGAAATTATGAATTAGGCTAGACTTCATTTTTCTTTCGTTCTCTCATCTTTGTTTTGTTCTCTTGTGCTGTTTTTTTGTCCGTTTGTTTTCTCTCTTTTTTATTTGATGTAATCATGGTGAAGAAATAATAATGGTTGGTAGCAGCATCAATCTTTTTTTAATGATAGATAGGGGCAGGTAACAAATAATAAGATTTATCTTCTTCCTGCTCCCTTTCTTTTCTTTTATGGAATATGTAAAAAGAAAAAAGTCCAAGGTAAAAATGAATATAATCATGTAAAACCATAACTGAAATGAAATGAAATAAATATGAAATGAAAAGGTTCCTATGATTGGTTGTAAATGTAGGACTGTGGGCAGGCCAGGACTCTAACCATGTGGGACTCTTCTTGACACTTCTGCTTGACGTCGTTGAGCATGCCCTCCAGTTTGGATCGCTGCTGGTCCATCTCCTCCAGCCGGTCTTGGGCATCCTGCTTCTGGGTCTCCAGGTCCTGCAGACTGCTGCTCTCCCTGTCCAACTCACTCTGCATGTCCTGTTGTATGACAAACATGTGGAGGAACGCGCTTTACCTTTAATCCATTCTGACCCGAGATCAGATTCTAAAAATGTCTTCTACATCCTGACAGTTTTCATTCTGACCCGAGATCAGATTAAAAGAATGTCTTCTATGTCAGTCGCTCTTCGATTTTTCAAAAATAGCAGACCTACAAGCTCGTAGGGCGCCACTCGGTGGCGCTCTATAAGCTTGTAGATCTGCTATTTTTCAATAGCTAAAGCATAACATAGTGCCAACACCAAAATGGGTTCCCGCCCAGAATAGGTTAATAGAGAATTAACAGTCCGCTCAATTTAAGTTAAATGTACAGTATGGTGTATATCAAATTTCAAATCTTTCAAATTTTAAATAAATTATAAAAAAATAATGTGTTGATGCTTTGATAAATAAAGCTTTCATAGTTTTCCCCCCTCATTCAGACAGTGGAAAAGCTGAGAGGGATGCTTAGTATGAGAGGCACATGGGAGAGGATTGTGAGGGGGTTTTATTCAAGATGATCAAAGTCAAGTGTGATTCTAGAAGCAGGTGTGTGTGTGTGTGTGTGTGTGTGTGTGTGTGTGTGTGTGTGTGTGTGTGTGTGTGTGTGCGCGTGTGAGAGAAGGTCTAAATCGTTAAACCGTCATTGGACAAAGCCTGCATCTATATTACAGAGACACCAACACGATGCCAAGATGAGCGCAAACGTAGGTGCACATTCAATCTGGGAATGTATATTAATATAACACAACTAGCACATCTGCAGTGGATGGATGTGGTCTCCCCACGTCCACTACTCTTGCATTGAGAAATTCTGACCATGGTGACAGCCAGGTAGAATACCCACTGGTTGACCATATAAACAAAGTTATTTTAAGGAGGAGCTGCACTGGATTGGACACTAGATGCACCGCCATCATCATTGTGACACTTGCAATTACCTTTCTTCATTCATTGGGGGAGAGAGAGAGACAACTGACATAAAACCTACGTATGGTAGCTTTAATGATGCTGCCAGTCTGTCATTTTGTCTCACAGCATCACTCTTTCCTTTTCCATTGACAAGGAGTTTGGGACAGAAATATGGAAAGGCTGACACGGCCTAATATCATAACAGGCAAACAAAAACGCTCAGAATAGAGTTAATAGTTCCTGTTTAGCCCGGCCAATGGAGGTCAAAATACAGGCGGCGACACCACCTTGATGGGATGAATCGATCGAGCACGCCCGCACACACACACACACACACACACACACACACACACACACACACACACACACACACACACACACACCATGAAACTTATCATGACAGTCTCACCTGTACTTCACTGTTCTGCTGTCGGATGGCATCCTCTCTTTCCCTGATCTCCTGTTCCAGGATGAATTTCTCTCTATGCGTCCGTCACGTTGGAAGGAAAAAAGAAGAAGCAAGGGCAGCTGTATAACAAACCGTGGTGTTATTGCTCCCTAACCAAGCCATTGTCCCACAAGAATAACATCTAACGCCTAAGCGGCTGCCCGATGTTTATCCCACTGTGGTGGTGGTGCAACACGGTTTGTTGACGACAGTCAAAATGACATAGAACTAACATCAAAGACAGATCAACAAACAGGGGAACAGTCGTGTCGTGAGTGAAAGTGATCATCGTTGTCCCAACATTTCTTACAGCTGTTCGGGGAGCAGTGCTATATTCCATTTTCCATTTCTCTGTATGTAAACAAAGAAAAAATATCGGTGGGAGACAAAAGTGGATGCGTTTTGGCGAAATCAATGAGATTATATGTTTCATCCCACATACTTGTTCCAGGCAGCATGAGTTCAGTTTTGCAGAGAACTAAATTTGGACAATTAACTACATGAACTGGAACTGGAATGACATGAAAAGTCACATCTCATCTGCCCGGGCGTCTGGGCACCTAGGCAGGTAAAACAGCCTGACAACGTGTCATGGGTTCGAGTCCCGACAACCGTTGCTGCGTGTTACCCCCAATCTCTCTCTCCATTTCCTGTCAGTCTACTGTTCACCTATCAATAAAGGCAGAAAAAAGTAAAAAAATATATATATATAATAATAATTAAGAGAAAAAGTCACATCTCATCTGAGATCTACCCAGGCTCGGCCACTGATCCCGCTCCCACTGGCATTATACTGGACTTTTGATAAGGCAGGTTTTGACTTTGTGTCAACCGATTTAAAACAACATTTTTGTTTACTTTCACGCAGTGTTGTGTGCCGTTTGGTCTACTAGTATTGTGTTTGCCACGTGCTTCTTTCTTGGCCAAGTCTCTCTGAGAGAAAAAAACCCAAACTGATTTACAACCTCAATGGGAATACCTGGTTAAATGAAGGTTGAATTCATAGCTGAAATAACATAGCTGAGACTGCAAAAAGAAAAAGAAAAAAAAGAAAGAAGGGGGGGCTTTGATCTGAACATCAATTCCAGTGCGCTCAACCTCCCCCCTTTCATTACACCACCCCCCCTCCTCCTCCTCCACCTCCACCTCCCGTTCAGAGGAAGAGCAAACAAAGCTGTCCTCCTGCTAGTCTGGGGCTCACCTCTGCAGCTGAGCTATTTCCTGACTCAGGTCATCCAGCTCTTTGAAACCCGTCAGCTCTGCTGACCCCGTCGAGCTGCCGCTGTCCTGAAAGGAGGGACAAACAGACACAGAGAGAGAAAGACCATGAGATACGCCGAGAGGAGAAGAATAGGGAGAGAGGGGGGAAACAGAGAGGGGGCGAGGGAAATGATAAGTACACAATACACATACTGCATCATTGTGCTATGATAGAGAAGCGAACAGGCCAGAGGTGTGTTTATATTTGAGAAAGCAGGAGAAAGATTAGGAAAGGAGGGGAAAGGGGGGATAAGGTTGGAAAGACAGATGAAGAAGGAAGGAGGGAGGGAGGGAAGGTGAGATGGGGTGAAAGAGGAAGGATGAAGAGAGCAGATGGGATGCCAACCATTTTGGGAGTAGGGTGGAGTGGGGGTTCAGCGCCCCGCTGCTAAATCTTCACAACATAACTCAGGAAGGAAGCAAAGGAACAGTGCAAATGTGTAGAACTGGACACAATGCACCTTCAAATGACCAGGAGCTTGGTGTAAGCAACCCTTATGCTGTTGAACTAGGAATGAAACTAGAAAATGACCTGGAGCTTGGTGTAAGCAACCCTTATGCTGTTGAACTAGGAATTAAACTAGAAAATGACCACCGTTACGCCGATACCTGGATTTGGTATTGTTAGACGAAAAGGTGCCCGAGTGATTGATAAAAGGTGATAGTACATGCACATCCACTCTAGCCCAGGTGCTGGACAAATGGCAATACAGGAGAAAAGAATAGTCTCCGCAACACTGGTAAAGATACTCAGCTCCACTGGTTTAACAACATTCAACGTTTCGATGAGTGATGCCCGAGTTGTACATGGTTGAGTGCGGGTGTACACGCTCACAACTTGTAGATTGTCTATTTTCAGAGTGCAACACTGGCACACAATCAAGTATAAATTCAGCGTGAGTGAGTGAGCAAAGTCGTAAATGGGCTGTTACTGGCTTTTGTCAGCTGAGCTAGCAGGAATATTATAGCAGACCAAAATGATTATCCCAACATACTTGCAGTATATTGACGATACGCTATACTTTTATTTTCTACCCACATTTAGCCCCCGCAACATAAGAACCAATGACTAGCAAATCAAAACATGCAATTGTTTAATATTCATCGGTGCGACTTTGATGGTTCTGAATGTATAACTGCGGCTGTAAAGAAACAAACAGCTGTTGTTTTGTCAGTGTTCACCGTTTAAAACTAAACTAAAAAGCACCAGCAGGTGGCAGTGTTTGTTTAGTGTCTTTAGACCAGGTGAGCTGAGGAGACTGGGAATAGGATTTAGTATTATAATTGATAGTTTAGCAGTATAGCACAAAAGACAAGTTATGAACCCAGAGATGGTTCAGATCCCCATCTGAACCTGCCTACAAGCTTTCCTACCCACCTGTCTCAATATAATAAAGGAACATGTAGTTGCCGCTTACTTTTTAGGAAAAAAGTTAATATTCTTTGTTGCCCATTTCACAATAACGTTTCTGTTTTCATAATAAACAGCAGAACAGAAGAATAGAAGGAGGATCATGTCTCCATAATCCATATACATGTGATGAAGCTACATACACATTATGAAAAACACAAGGTGGGGCAACAGCGCCACACACAGACAGACACGTGAACTACTCACTCTGCGCATACTGGTCAAATTAGCTAGTTCAGGTCCCACACCAGAAATTAGACCTGCATAGCTCTGAGAGGCAGACAAGAGAAAAGAGATAGAAAACAATACAATCAATTTTATAGATAGCTTGAAAGGCCAGAAAGCAGTTCAAACGGAATGTTTGGAATTGATAAAGTACCAAAAATGCATATGTTTTACAGTAAATGTAGGAAACAGGAAAGGTCTATATATATCCCGTGTAAACATTTCCTAACAGACCAGTAAACATCTAGATTTCCCAGCAGACCGGGAGAGGTGAAAAAAAATGCATTAGTTGAAACGGTACATAAAGACCTTTGAACAATGGCTAACTGAAGGGCCTACGACCCCTGTTCCTCACTTATATTTAAGCCATATGTAGCCCATTCTTGCTCCCGCTGGGCAAGACCTACGCCGTAGTGTAGACGCCATCATTTGTTTTGGGGCGGAAGTTGCGTGATTTTGGGCGGAAGTTCCGCTCAAGGAAATGACATTGATGATTTACAAATGAGTTTACATTCTCCTTGAATGAAACAATTGTTGCGATAGGTTGGAAAGATATCTTATCCGGGGGAAAGAAAATCTGACGGATGGCGTCTCTGCCTTAGGTTGTGACCAGGCTTTTCTCTTGGCAGATGAGTAAGGCTGGGACCTGGGAGGCTAATTCATGCTATGACCTGACAAAGATCTATCGACATCGAAACGTTGTAACTTGGTTTGCCTGCACCCTGTGAATAAAAAGGCTTTAAGTGTCCGAGTTTGCTCCAGTGCCTTCCTTCTACAGTACATGAAGACCCGTTGCTGCCGTTGCCACATCTGCCATCCACCTCACACACGACACAGTATATACACAACAGGCGTATAAACTATAATCCCACTGTTAGGACTACAAGGAATGGCCACTGTGTTTTCACTTTTGCCAAAAAGAGAAATGTCTAAATTGTTTTGAATCCAGTTAAAATCAAAATGTCTAATTATTTTGAAGGGAAGAATCTGGTCATAGAGGACAAATCCAATCTAGCACTAATCATCTCAGTGCATTCTGACTGGTGTCTCTGGTGGGTGTCAGTGTTTGACAGCAACAGGCCTTGATGTACTTGTTTCAACTGATGCGTGTTTCCCCACATTTCCAGGTCAACAGTTCCAGTTTTTACCTGGACAGAATTGTCCATTGGTTGTTTCATCTATTTGGTCTCTTCTTCATGTGACAGTATCGCTCACCAGAAATGATTCTCAAGCTAAATAAAAACGCAAATCAGCTATATTCGGCAAGTGACACTGTCGTACAAGGAAGAATGCATTATACCAAAGTCAGGTGTCCCGAACGCTTGTACACAGTAAAATGATATCCCTTGTTTAACTCTGAGAGTGTACAAATGGCCATATGGTTCCATTCCATTAACCCATTTGTAATACTCTCAAGAGTACAGTGTGTGTATGTTGCATTATGTTCCATTGACATTGTCCTGGACTCACTGGTCCTGCTGCGGAGGCTGCGGTCCTCTCTGAGGGGGGGATCATTTCTGGGAGGAGGGTCTGGGGGGGGTCAGTGCCCTTGGTGACTTTCTGCTGGATTAGGTACATGGCCAGAGAGAACTGTTCCCTGGTCAGCTTGCCGACCTGTTTGGTGTCCGCCAGGCCCCTGAACAGAAGAGGAGTTACCGTTAACAACTGACTCAAACATGCGCGTCAGCTCCCACCCGCTCACTTCCATTCTATGGGAGAAACGGGGTGGCGCGTCCACTGCATCCAGTTGTAGGAGCTGCAGCGTGCGACGCCTGACACGTGTATTGTAAAGCATCGGATTCAACCACCAACCTATGAAGGGTATGCGCATGCATAAAGGGAATGGTAAATCGAGTGGCAAAGTGAGTTAAACATTGTTTAACGTCGTTTAATATATAATACTTTTCTGTTTGGATGTATGGGCTGTCAAGGCCAGAAAGTAGGGTTTTTTTGCCATTCAGTAAGTGTTCCCGCATAACTTCCAGGTATGATGATGATCATGTCACGCGCATACCCTCTATACAGGACAGAATCGCTGCACGTTGACCGCACTTGGCAGCCATTTCGCTTGTAGTTCTTTCAGTAGCCAACACACCAACGCAAGTCAAATGAACTACACACCAGGAAACAAGCAGCCTCAAGTCATCATGGAAATGCATGCGTCTAAAGTCTTGGCTTGCGTCGAGATGCGCGGTCTGAAGCGAATGTCTGTGTCTAGCCTTATTTGTAGTTGTGCACAGGTGCCGTGCACCGAAAATAGCTGATCTATAAGCTCACAAGTTGCAGCTTGGCACATTGGGAGCTTGTAGATCTGCTATTTTTGGTGCAGGACACCAGCATGCTACAATAAATAAATCAGGCTTGAGTCTTGCTGAATACCTCTTTAACTCCAGGATACTGTGTGTGTGTGTGTGTGTGTGTGTGTGTGTGTGTGTGTGTGTGATTTGCGATGACAAAATACCAAAACACATTCAGAAACGGTGTTAGGATTTCATGTGGGTCATGTTCTCACCATATCTGTGCCAGCATGGTCTGAGGGAGGCTAGAGTGCATGAAGATCTCAATGACCTCCGACCCAGAGACGAGGCCGTCCATATCCGTGTCCGTCTTCATGAAGATGTCATCGTAGCGACCCCTGTCGGCCACAGGGACGACCCAGTTGGCAGGCAGCTGGGACTGTAGACACAGGATAACATGGCCACATGAGAAGGGAATGCAATCCGTCAGCACCTCTCAGTGTGCTTGAATAAAAGAAGAGGGAACCATGGAGAGAATTCACCCGTTCTTAATGAGGGAACCATCGGCTCTATTTCAGGACACAACTGCTCCCCAGGCACTGTACTAATGGCACTGCTCCCAATAGTTTGGATGGTTAAAAGCAGAGGACAAATTTGATTTGATTTTTGACTCAATTATGTGAATTGTATAGTGACAATACCCCCAAAACTAAAGGGGACTACATTATTATTATCATCATCATCATCATTTCCGTTATTATCATTACTGGCATCCCAATTTTGGGCATATCATAAACATAATTGAATATTAAAATAAAAAAATCCTAACATTCGACAATTTCGACAACTTTCACACACCTAGAAGTCAGGCCTCTGCACAGGTGCATAGGCCAGTGGACATCAATGAAAGGAGTAGAATGCACCCGCACATATTTGCTCAGTCCCTCCGGACCTTCTTCAGATTGGCTATTTTCTAAATATTTTTGAGTGGTGCAAGGAACTCAAAGGAACAGCAATGTCCGTGTTCAACCGTGTGTGTGTCTGTGTTCATGTGTGTGACTATGAGCACCAGTACCAATGAGTACCAAAAGTGGCGCTGTTGTGCCAGAAACAGAGAGAGAGAGATAGTGCTGCACTGTTGCCTGCTAATGAGGGCACAATTTTTTTTGTGAAGTGAGGTTGTTGTTTGCACAATGTCTGTATTTACACAAACACTCAAAGCTTTTTGATGTATGATTGATAACCCAATCATACATCATCGCATTCTGGCCAATCACAATTTCCATCCTTTTTGTCTTTTTGTCTTCAATGTTTGGGGTTTACACACTTTTGTCTTCAATGTTTGTGTTTACAAAGAGCCTCAAAGCTGGACATAGGATGGGCTAGCGCCCTTCAAAATTTTTTTTTTTTATAAATATAAAAAAAGGGTTTCAGGCCTAGCTAGTAGCTACTGTAAGGAAAAATGGGGTCGTGTGAGGAAAAAGGTGAAAGACTAAAGACAGACCAAAACAAAAAGGGAGAGGGAGGGGTGGAATAAAAGCAGAAAAGAAGATGTCACGGTATGGCAGCGAGGCCCAGAAATGATCCCACAGATCAGTTTGTCAATAGTAGTGTTCCCTTCCTTCCTATTCAAAAGAAACCCGTTTCCTTGAACACACAAGATTCCCTGCAGCAATAAGGAAGAGAGTGGGCCATGGACAATGCTCACAATAATGTGGCAGAACAAGTACGGACATTATCAACAGAATAGGGGTGAAGTACGGGAAGAACTGGTTTGTAAAAACAATGGTTTACAAACATGCCCTCATTGTACATCAATCTGCAATCACTCAGGAACATAAGTGTATCAAATTCAAAATTCAAGTAATGACTGTATATTATAACCATTCATGAAGGAAGTGACCAAGGAAGGATCAAGAGGGCAGTAAGCAGTATCAGGGGTGACGCTTGAAGCTATGATTTGGCTATCGGACCAATCAGCTAAGTGCCAACGTGCGCTGAGCTGTCACTACCTTGGTACGGAAGGAACTCAACTAGGTCACAGGTCACAATTATAGCCCATATATATTCATTATGCTCCGTGTCCAACCTTGGGCATTTATTAATAGAATACCCAGGGCCCAAGATTTCAAATGTTTACTTAGTTTTAATCACTGTCCCATTTGGATTTTGGGTGTTAAAGATATTCATTGATTATTCAAACTTAAGATTTCTTATTGGCTTATTGTTTGCTGAGATAATACTGGGATCACAGATCGAATATCAAAATGATCTCAATCCGGTATCAACTATTCTGAATCTGATCTACTCGGAATTAAAAGTTTTGAACTCTTGGGCCTTTTGTTTTTGTCTGTCTGCAACAGGAAAATGGCTGCAGGGAATGACATGTCCTACTACTCTCCTACCACTCAGAGCATCCCTATGGGGCCATCACTGTATAGAGCCCCACCCCCTTTCATGACAACGAGAGCCCCGGAAGAGAATTCCCCATTCATTTTCCTCAGACTTTTCAAAACGTATTTATTTAAAGACGTTTACGCCGCGGACAAAGCCAACTCGGCTCCTGACAAATCATGACAATAAACACATTGTTTTGGGCTGATCAAATAATTAGTAAGAAGAAAAACAAAACAAAAAGTGTTGTACCCGGCCCTTTTTCTTCTTCTTTCCAATACACTAATCTTTATGTAGTACCTAGCACCACTTATTTTGAATGTTTTTTTTTTTTTTTTGCGGCTTACGCCTTTTATTGGTTTTTTGAAGGGACAGACAGTAGGCTGACAGCAAACGGGAGAGAGATGGGGGAAGACATGCAGTAAAGGCCGTGTCGGGCTCGGGAGTCGAACCCGCGGCACACTGCGACTGGATTACCAGTCGGGTGCCCAGACGGTTACGCCACCGCCTGGGCTGAATGTTATTTCTTAAGGACATTTACATGTGGGACAATGTGTTATAATTATGATCAGTTCCCAACAATAATGACAGCATTGGCTGGTAAGCCAGCCTTACAGCGTGTCGCAGGTTCGAGTCCCGATCGCGACGAACTTTGCTGTAAAATAATGACAGCATCAGGCAGAGATTCTGACCCATAATGTCTACAAACACCCTTGATATGATTCTTATCTCTGGGACCGCAATCTATAGTGCAAAGTCCTCAGTGTGCGAATGGGTCCACTTGGTTCCATTTGTACACCCTCTGAGTTACAGACATGTAAGGGGGCTGGGGGCCACCTAGGAACCGCCTCAAGGACCCCTGGGTGAAAAAATGCTGTAAGGTGTGGCTATACTGTAGATGCACATACATAAAGTGAGTCGCAAATCGAGTGGCAAAGTGAGTTTAACTTCTGTTTGCATGCATGGGCTGTAAAGGCCCCGTTTCCCCCCCGCTCAGTAGGCCTTCCCACATAACTTCTGGGTAGGATAATGATGATGATGTCATTCGCATTCCATTGGTACAAGTCAAAAGTACTGGCCTCCAATCATTCAAATGACACATGGCTGAAATGCAGTCGTACCTGTGTGCTGGATTTGAAGGAGTGTTTGGGAGAGAGGCTCCCTGTGCCACCACTGAGGGAGGGAACACTGCTCAAGGAAGCAGTGGAGCGCAGGCTCTCTTTAAGTGGGGCAGAACCGAGACCAGACAGGGCAGGCAAGACGGCCACGGCACCTGGCAATGCCCCCGCAGACTTCTTCCTCCTCCTGGAAACAGGAATGAGGTTGGCGGGCAACGCAGTGGGGGTGGCCTCATTCTCCATGGCACGGTACACCAGATGCATAGCCTGGAGAGAGAGAGAGAGAGAGAGAAAATAATAAAAACAGGTCATCTTTTTTAGACCTTAGCATTACCATTTAGCAAAAATAATTCTTTCCCAGGAGAGCGCCATCTGTCATATGCAGGCAGGTGCAACAGTGCCACAGAGCTTTATGCAACACAGCAGTTAAACCACAGCATCATTCTGGGTAAACTTTTGCTGAAAATAGCCAATAAAACACGCTCACAACGCACTGCGATGCGTATTCTCAGTGAAGATGTGTAGAATTCGGAGGGACTCAGTTCAACCATTCAAGCATGTATAGGGTTTAAGTGGTTAAGTGTAAAGGATAAATGCTGCCTTACCACACAGAACTCCTCTTTGTCCAAGTGTCCATCCTTGTCTATGTCACTAAGGTCCCAAATCTAAACAAACACATGAAAAAAATTATGATCCTACAAGAAAGATTCAATAGCTCTGCATATTTAATCGAACTCTAGTGTGACACCGATACCTTTCCTAACACGTCCATTGGTAGCTTGGAGTTGATCAGCACCGGCTTCACTTTGTCACCAGAGAGGACACCATTGGCTGGTATCAGACTCTCAAAGATACCCTCAAATTTCCCTTTTTCATCAGGCTATAAAAGGAAACAGAACCTGATTTAAAACACGTCATTCAACATACAATCATTCACACATAAATCAGTGGTATACTGTAGGTGATTGAAAGGATAATTATGGCAATACTCACCCTTATAGCCCAGAGGGCATCTGCTGATGCTGGCGCTGCCAATACACCTAAAGATGGGCTGCCTGTGTCTTTCTGCAATTTAAAGGTGAGCATCAAATCAAATCAAATCAAACTTTATTTATAGAGCACATTTTAAAACAACCAAGGTTGACCAAAGTGCTGTACATCAGTGGCAAAAACAGAGAACAGGCAGGAGGAAACACAGAATATAAACGAGAAAACACAATAATAAAAATGACAAAAATATAAGCATGAAAGCAGAAATGGACTCAGGAGGGATTAAAAGCCAGGGAGAACAGATGAGTCTTAAGGTGAGTCTTAAAAACACCAATGGAGGGGGCAGAGCGAATATGAAGGGGCAAGCTCTTCCAGAGCCTGGGAGCTGCAGCCGCGAAAGAGCGTGCGCCCCTGGTGCTTTTTTTGGTTATACGGCCCTCTAGCAGTGCTTGATCCGCAGAGCGCAGAGCTCTAGCCGGGGTGTATGGTTTTACGAGCCCGGAGAGGTATTCGGGGGCCAGCCCATTTAAACATTTAAAAGTAAATAAAAGGACTTTAAAATCAATTCTAAAAGAAACCGGGAGCCAGTGAAGGGAGGCCAGCACGGGGGTTATGTGTTCTCTCTTTTTTGTGCCAGTTAAAAGGCGAGCAGCAGCATTCTGGACCAGTTGCAGTCGTCTGATTGCAGACTGTTCGATACCGATGTATAGTGAGTTGCAGTAGTCTAACCTGGCGGAAATAAAAGCATGGATTGCAGCATTGAGCATAAACAGTCTTTTGAGGTGGCTAACTTACTGTGTAGAGTAGACCAAGCAATTATAACAATCTGTATATATATATCAGTGCTTCTCAACCCATCTCTAAATGCACCAAGTCTCTGTATGTCTGTCTTCCACGTAACTCAAGAACCATTCGCCCCGCCGACTTCAAATTCGACAGTGACACACGCATTCCACACCACCACAGTGCAGTGCCCGGTGTCGAGTCGGTCGGACCCACGGTTGTCCAGAACCGCCACAAAAGGCCCCTGCCCAGGCTTAGACAGGGCCCCATGCCCATGGAGCTGGCCTATTCTGACATCACAAAGATGTACTTCTGACTACTACAGTCTGCAGACTCCTCAGTGTTCATTTAAATCTGAAAGTGTACAAATGCGGTTCAATGTCTACACTCTCAGAGATAAAGACACCTGTAAGGGTCCAATTGGTTCCTAATGATCCATCATTTAGCTGGGGACCACCCGGAATGGATCCCACAATGAGAACCACTAGAAGATCTTTCTTTTTTGAGGGGGCGCTACCCCCGCCAATATTCAGCTATAGTGTTGATTTTCGTCTTACACAAACATTAAATTCCCATTGACAATGAATGGAGAAATCACGTCATATGTAGCCTCTCACTTCACACAGGTGTGATTTTATTTTGTCTTCAAATTTCCATGTTGTGGACATAAACATAATTATGGAATATGTCTAAACATCCGATTTCAATTCACTGTAGGTGTGTGACACTCACAAAATTGGGTGGAGCCAAGGTCTGGTTGAGGTTGTTGAGGCTTATATCATTTCCACCCTGTGCTGAGGCCACCAATCTCAGAGCTATAAAGAAACCCTGAGGACGAGAAACATGGCAGAAACTATTCATTTTTAAATGTTTACGTCAACATTACAGGCAAACATCCAAGTTCGAAATAAATGTGAAGAGTTACCCGCTTATCCAAATAGCCCTTGTGTTCTGAATCAGCCAAGTCCCAAATCTGAACATGGAAACAACAACAGTGAATGTGATATAACATTCAAAATCACGAGTACATATTTGTGTACACATTTCTGTTTGTGTGTTGTTTTATCTCACCTTCCCCAACGTACTGTCTGAGAGACCTGACTTCTTAAGGAATTGGGCAGCATCGCCAGCAGCAACTTTTCCAGTATTTACTGGATCCACCTACAGTGAAAAGATGATACACACACACTCTCAAAGCTGGACATAGGAGGGCCTGGCGCCCTACAAAAAAGGGAAAAAAAGGGGTCTACTATGAGAGCACCTTGGGGCGATTTTCAAGCTTACTGAGATCACCCAAGACTCTTTTGGATTATGACATTTGGTAGGTGTTGTGCTAGTATATAAGTAAACTAAACAGACACAACGTTGCATGTGACAATTGCAGAATAATTATTCGTTATACTATATTGTACCTTTATATTTTACCATCACTTATAGTACTAATATAATACATTATGCATGATATTTGGTAGCTTGGATTCCTTGCAAGTGCCAAGATGTCTACACTAGGCCTGATAATTATTGTTTTGGTACAACCTATCTTGTTATGGTTCAGCGTGTCCTTGAAGCACCTAGTATAGCTATTGTCTGATCCCTGTGCTTCTTGGCAGAACTACCGTACCATACCGAGTGTTATTGTACTTCTCCCCATGATATCATGCACACATTAAAGCATCACCACCTAGAATATTGTCTCAACTCCTATGGCCTCATCTATTGCCGATTGATCCAGAATTCCACAACACACCCTATAATGGCCAGGCACTGCTTTTAGAGTAACAGTGGTAGAAATTAAATGTTATCCCTTACTCCCATTGGAGTGGACCAGACCACAGGGACCACAACAACTATATGGTCCCTGAGCACATAACCGTTAGACCAGCATGGTCCGTAGTATTGCTCATCACCTTGTTTCTTGTGACAACAGATGCTCTATATATAAACACACATTACACAAATACACATCACTGAGCAAAGCCTGGAGAGAAAGCATTAGGTAGACATTACCTGTCTGTAATAGTAGTCATAGGCTGGGTTTCCATTTGACAACTGAAAAATAGAGAGAAAAAGAGTTCACGTTTAACTTGAAATCCATACATTTCTAAATCCCACATGGGATTTAAATCTGGGTCTCCTGCAATTGTTTTTTCCTACCCAGATGGAATCCCTGCTTGGCCAGGGGAGATATTGTGCTCATGAGCTTCCGGCGGAATTACTTGTCGACCAGTGGGTGTCCTTACTGTCCTATGAGACACCAGGGTCTAGCCGCAAGCAACTAAGGGCCGATTCATACTCCTATTTTACCGCTGTTTCGGCGCTGTAGTGCCGAAATGATTTCGGCTCGTCAGAAATTTTCAGTAGCACCGAAGAGACGACTTTAGGACGGTACCCGCCCCCCCCGAACCTCAAATGACGTCAAATTGTAGGCTCTACAGCGCCGAACCGACTTTTATTCGGCTCTAAAATAGGAGTATGAATCGGCCCTTAGAAATCATGCCATCTGGCATCTGAGTTGGCATACCAACCCCGACAGTCTATTCATCATCCAAACAGTACTATCCGATTATATTACACAGCGCTAACTCACCAAGACTGCAGCTGTATGGAAAGCTTGGGTTATCCTCTTTGTATCCACTATCCGTTTAATAAACATCCACATGCTGTTGTAGGCTACATTCTGTCAATAAATTCTGTGCAGGTGATTATTGATTAAGTGTTGGGAGTTTAGAAGCACTTCTAGGAAATCACTCGGCGGTCCTGCATACCACCCGTTTCGAACATTGCACATAATGCAGGAACTAAAGCAGCAGGATGTTGTGTTATCTTGCCACACTAATTGAAATCCGTGCACCCGTTATACGTCCGCATTCTCGTAACCAAACCACACCGTTTGCACACATCTCCCCATGCACAACACCGACAGGCCACAGCATGCCTGTCCAGAGACATAACGCACTACCTTGCATCCATGCAACTTTCATATTTACTGTACAGTTTGCATTTGCATGAAATGCCATGTTATTGCACAAATTATATTTCATGGTGATGCAAATTACATCACATTTTGGCCACTCCCCTTCCCCCTGCACACGCACACGCACACACACACACACACACACACACACACACACACACACACACACACACACACACAGTGCAGCAGTACAGTACGGTACAGAACAGTACTGATTGTGGATAAGGCCAAGCTTGAGATTTGCACTGACAACCACCAGACAAATTGAATGTATCGTGTCACTGTATGTGCTATTTTGTATGTTCAAGGTTTCTTTATTATTATTATTCTCTGCAGAAGGAATTTATTGAAAGAAAGCAGCTCATAACATGCCTACGGTCAGTCAGGGAATATTATCTGAAGAAATTCCAATCTGTGAATAAAATCCTTACCAAGAAATGTCTTCAGCATTGTGTTTGTAAAGGTCTATAGTAATCAAAGACTGAAATTCAAATGTCCTAGGGGAATCTGTGACAGCTGCTGAAAGGTGGGGTATGTGATTTTATTGTAGCCTATACCTTATGCAATTGATTGATTTATTGATTGATTATGCAAGCATAATTTACAAAAATAATTCTGCTTTAAGTAGCAAGGACTTCTATTTGAATGAATGGGCTGTCAGGGTTGGCAACTCAAATAAAATGCCAGATAGCATTATAGCATAGCATTTCACAATGGAGGAGTAGGGAGACCACAACCAACCCCTACAGGTGTGCTGGTTATATTATATTAACATACGCCAACATACAGATGTTTTATTCATTCAAATAAATTCCGTATTGAAGCTTTAAGAGCAAGTCAAGTTGCATTGCTGGGGCAATGTGCATTAGCTACACGACACGGCTAATATAGACAAGGACAACACAATAAACTCAGCCACTGACAGCTTTTTCAAATAAAAGCAGTACTTACATAAGTCTAGCCCGGTAGCAAATAGATAATGTATTGTGATCTAACCTCATCTGCTTACATTACCGACACAAC
Organism: Protomyctophum bolini; assembly: GCF_963924005.1. NCBI lineage: Eukaryota > Metazoa > Chordata > Actinopteri > Myctophiformes > Myctophidae > Protomyctophum > Protomyctophum bolini. Next base: position 5,515,479 of record NC_137873.1, on the reverse strand, counting down.
AATCTTCCACCATCATGGATTAGATTCACTGGCTTCCTGCCTTTTAACATTGCTAACGTTATAAGCTAAGCAAGTAAATTGACAACAATGGTTCTCGAAACCACTCCAGAGTAATTGCACACGGGCTAAACAACAGCCATGTGTTACCGGCATATACATAATGTCACTGTCATTAAAATAAGTCAAATGAACACGCCGAAAGGAGACATTTACTAAATCATTGGAAGTTCTTACCTGGCTGAGAGTCATGAGCGCCGCCATGTTTTCTGGCTGCTGTCGCGGGAGTGCGCACACCCCTAAGCGGTCACGCGCTTCGCTGCTGTCAAAAATGCCTTTGTCGGACTCATGAACTGGTCATTTAGTCATCATTATGCAATGCATATCTGATATAATCTGTATATTTAAATGAAGAATGCTTCACTTTACTGTCAGCTAAAACATTATTTTTCCACGCAGAACACAGGCAGTGCAATTACAGAAGGTCACCAAGTAGTATTGTTTGCCCATTTGTAAATGCATTTGTCGCCATCATGTGGACACAGGGGATATTTCCAATTCATTGTTTGATACTTTCAACTTTCTTTCAAATTTTATGTCTCATGGCTGTCATGTGAATGAATAGACTATTCTATATTAGAGCATAAATGTAATAGCAATGTACTGACATGTTGTTTGTCACATGGTTTTGTAGTATGTTTGGGATATGGGAATGTATTTTTATATTATTTATCAAGACACAAGACCCTTGAGCTCAGTGTGTCACAATTGCTGAAAATCTAAAATTTTAAGAAGAGCTTCTGGGTGTGTATTATCTGTTCAATTTCTCAAGTTTATTTCTTTAGGATTTTGATTTTATGCTAGTATGTTTGTCATTATTCCTATTCAGTTCAAACTTTTTGGAACAAAACAATATGACATCAAGTGAAACAATCACATGAGTTGGTTTTTTTTAGACTTTTAATAAAAACTTTGGTATCAATACATTCTGCTCATAACAAAAGCCAATATTGTGATAATGTGTCAAGTACCACACTAGTAGGAACATTCTGAATTTATCCATTTTCTGAACAGCAACAATATTATAAACAAAGCACATGTTGAATCCCACAAGAAACTTTCATAGTATAATCAATTGTCATTTAAACCATGAGGGGTTTTCAATTGCGCTAAAAACATTGCAACATCCATGTCATGAAACCCTTTTAAATGTAAGATCAGTCACAGCCAGTAGGAAGAACCTACAGGAAAGCTTGTAGGGGTAATAAAATCAGTGCCAAAACATTATGATCAATGAGTTACAGTACATTTACAGTACGGTACCTAGTCCTCTTTATCAGTACATATTTCAAATTACTATTTTTTTTCTACTTAATTCTTTGTTTTTAACAGTAGTGTTCTGCCAAACTACTCAATATCAAGTACAGGTCACATTGTGGCATAAAGTAGTAACCTTTTAAAACTATTCTCTCCCAAAATGTGCACGAGACTGGCACTGCAAGTAGTTTGAATTAAGAAAATATCAGATGCCAATGGTTACAGATTTATTGTCAGATCAAGATATGCCAACAGGGAGCAAAACAAATGGATCAATGCAAGTAAACACTGATATCATTCAATTCAAAAGTCACGGGGAGAAGTGTCATTGCTCAAACTGCTCTTGAAGGAATCACAAGTCTGCCCACTCACCCAACCCCCCTAATAAGTTTATCACCCAAGTCGGGCCATGTCCTGGTCTTAAGGAATGAATGCATAGCACTCACAATACTCCTTGGACAGTATAGGACAAGTGTTTGACGTGGACAGATACGGTTTCTGTCCAGGCTCCCTTATAGCTCAATTTTAAGGTTATGGTTAGCAGCATCATCTTCTTCCCCCGTTTCTGCAGTCTCCTCCTCTTCATCTTCCTCCTCCTCATCTTCATCCTCTTCCTCCTCGCCCTCTTCAGCGTCAGCATCGGTGTCTTGTTCCTGTTCCTGTTCCTTGTTTTTCTCCTCCTCCTCTTTTCGCTTCAAGTCATCTTGTTCCTGCTTCATCTTCTTCTCTGGTTCCTGTATGGGAGACAACAAGACGACACGTGAGATATGACATTTCCTCTTTGTGTGGTAAAGGTCTGCAAATACGGTGTATACATGTCAAAGAGACAAACCTTTGTGGCGCCCCACGTCTCCTTTCCAACGTCTTCAGCCTCCTTCACGTCATCTGTGATAAGGAAGTTGTCGAAGATGGTGCCAGATTTAACCTGATAGGGCACAAGAATGTGATAAGCATCAAAGTCCTGCGCACCTCAACACGAAGACAAAAAAAAAAAAAAAAAAAAAAAAAACACGGCCTCAAAGGAATGCTCACCTGCCACAGATCCAGGCCCAACACACCGATGTTGTCAAATTTGTAGATGGTTGAATCAGCACTGTATTCAGGATTGTCAATCTCAGGGTGAATCCAGGATCCTTTGTAGTTAGGGTTGTCAATCTGCTTGGGTTTCCATTCTCCCTGCAGACAATTGTTTTAATTATATATAAAAAAAAGTAAAATATATATATATATAATTTTTATATAATAAAAACACTAATTAGTTTGTGAACATAAAAAAAAAATCATTAATCTTATTCTTCGGACATATCATTTGCAACATAGACTTGTCATTGGACCAAATGTTAGTGGCAAACAATGATGTGTCAGATGCGACAAACGTGTCAGTTGCAACCCACAACAATGTGTTTTGCAACACAATGGGTGAAGACACCTTCCTTTTGAGAAAAGCCACAATTAACCAGAGGCCAAAAGGTAGGCAGCCGATAATGTAATAACTGCAAATAATGTAATGCTGGCAATAATGTAGCATTTATAATTAACTATAATTAAATAATTCAGAAATTATTCTGAATAATATATTCTGAATAATATTCTGTAACACCAATTAGTCATCTAAAAGGCCTACCTTGTATTCAGGGTTTGGGATCATGGGTGGCTCCCACTCTCCATCCATATCCACATCCCAGTCATCAGGCTTCTTGGCATCGGGATCGGGAATGTTTTCTGGCTTGTCCCATTCCTGGAGAGACAGAATCAACAAAATAGAATCTATTTTAGTCAGCAAGTACTTCAAATAGTAAATGGTCTTAAGCTGGGCTCACACCACAAGATAAATCAGGGAGATTTGGGACCTTTAAACAATCTACCAGCTTCATCTTCTAAACATTTTATCAGCTTTTTAAATAATGACCTGCTTCCTGCTCAAAACTTGTATGACTAGAAGGAGGAACACTAGTGAATGCAGTGACCACACCCATTAAAATACAATGACCCACCTCTGGCTTTGTGTCATCAGCATCATCAATCCTAGCACGGTCATCCCAATCCGCTGGCTTAATGGCCTCAGGATCCTTGATTGTCTTCGCGGGAAGAAGGTCCCAGTCATCCTCAAAGCTGCCGGACTCCACCTTCTCATTGTCTATCTTGACCTCATAGGTCTGATCAGCATTAACGATTAGTGTGTACAAGTGAGTCAGCTCATCATCCTGAAGGTAAAACATGAAAACTTTAGTTAGTGGCGGGGTTGAGTAGTTACTGTGCACATGTCTTTAGATAGGCCTTGTGTTTTATAGTTATGATTCACAAATTAAATTGGGCTCAGAATTACCTTGCACTTTATGTCTTTCTTGATGAGATGATTCTGACCCTTGTAGTTGAAGATGACATGGACCTTCTTTGTGCTGTAGCCACAGATATCAGGGCCTAAACAAGATTAAAAAATAAATAAAATCAGCATTACAAAAATGCATGCAGAGCACACCATGCTGCCATTTAGTGGCTGATTAGAGAAAGCTGGTGGATCCCAAGCTTGTGGTGTGCCGGAGACATCCATGCTTGCACACAGTTAACATTATTCATGATATTAGCTACCTCCAAATGTGTTGTACCCCATCAAATTGAACGCTGTAATGCCCACATATCGATAATATAATGATCATCTCTGCCGTGACTGAGTATTCATATTCACTTACCAAACATGATATAATACTGGGAGTCTCCATGCATATCAGCCTGGTCCTGGTCAGCAGGGAAGACCTTCACATAGCCACCTCCACAGTCGATCTTTTGCTCGTGTTTAACTGTAAACTGGATGACCAAAGTCTTTCCCTCGTTGCTGAAGGGCTCAAATCGGGCAGAGCTGGCATAAAATCGGGCATCCTGGCTTGTCTGCAGACCTGTGGTGTGAATGCACCTTTTAGTGATCAAATGAGGAAATACTTTTCTAGGAATCACGTTAAACTCCTTTAGAAAAAAAAGGTTGCATCATGGGCAACTGACACTTCACTGAAGCAACTGGCTTGTGGTACACCTCCTGAATGAACAAAGCCTGTGTGGGTTGCAAAATGTAGGTGCTTCAACAATTGACTTATGCAAACTGTATTATCTTTAATCATTGTCAAGATTGACTTAGACGTCGTTATAATCTTAGAGCAACTGATGTGCCACAATTTAAAACAAACTGAAATGATCACATATTTGTTAAAACACTACTGGCCATTTACCCTAAAGCACAAAGCTCAATTTTGTCTGGATTCGTGTGATTAACAAAACAAACCTTTGTCTTTCTCCTCATCTCCATAGAAGCTGCCGGCCGTCAGTTTCCACTGGCCGTAGTCAGAATTGTGTTTGGAAGACAACCAGCGAGTCTTCCATTCATCTGCACACAAAACACAAAAAAGTTTAAGACAAGACTTGCCGTAAGAAAATCTACTTCCTCAAAGTCAATGACCCTGGTAGGCTACAGTGTTGTTAAAGCTAGTATTTAGGTTAAGTCATTTTAGTATTGGACTGTCAGTGCTATAGTTAGGACACATATCATCATGCAGTCAGATCAAGCTGTCAGTTGCTTGGGTATAAAAACAGGTCACACTTTTGTTAATAGCAAATGTCTATGGCCAGTTGCTTGGCCTCTTGGGCCTCGTCAAAATTAGCCACTACCAGTCAATTATAAAACCAACAGGCAAGCAATATAAATAATCTATATACAGAGCTGTATTTAAGGGTTTATGGAATTTTGCCAGTGTTAAGTGCTAACCACTTGAATTTGACTGGGAGTCTGGGACGGTCGGTATGGTAAGTTAACCTAGCATGGAATGAATTAAGCGTGTGTGCAGACAGGGCAGTCTAGGGTAGACTTAAAAATGAAGATTCCTTACCCCCATCGAGGAACTGTTCTTGAAAGTGCACGGTTGCACGGACACAGTACGCTGTGAAAAGCAGCACAAACACCCCCAGGGCTCTCATCTCTGCTGCTTAGAAGCTGTCCTGTTTAGCAGAGAGACAGACAGTGTTGTTGATTTTGTCCTTGCTCACGGGGAGAGAGAAGGAAGAAGCAGGAAGTGAGCAGGACTTTTGGAGTTGCTTGAGCGAACAGATGTCTAACGGTGATTGGACGAGAGCACGTTCACCCCTAGGCCAATCACAGTGGACCACGAAACACATCACCCTTCTAGACTACTGATCCTGGATCAGAATGTATTGCGTGTAAAACCATAAATATCCAGGAGAGGGAGCCAAATTACACGGAATACTAGAGTGGCTTTCGGCTTGCATTTGTGGCCTACTCTGATATTTAAACTAGATTTTCAAATCTACGTTCTATATTGTTCTGAGAGGCTGGCTGAGAGCAACGGTTACAGGCTCAGCGTTATGGCCATTTCAAGAGTTAAACACTGCTGTAATAGTAACAAATTAACAATGCACCTGTGCACCAAGATCTACATCAGGGGGAATCTCATGGGCTAAAGATAACTTTTTGGGCGTTTCTTTCCCCCAAAAAAACAGTTAATTAAGTAGCCTATTCAATCAATCAATCAATCAAGTCATCATTCACGCTAGCTCTGATCCATAGCTCTAATTTCGTTTCATTACTGCGCAGGGCAGAATCGTAGAAGCAGTAGAAGGCTATGGACCAGAGCTACATTCATGCATGGCAGAGCCCTGAACATTGAGCCAAATTTTGTAGGGATTCATTGGAGCAACAGTGCAGTCTGCCATGAGATTCTGAGAATGGTCACTCACACACCAGGCAGAGGTCACAGCTGTGACCCCTGGTGCGTGACCATTCTCATGGCAGACCCCCCCAGACCCCTGAACAGTGGTTGTGCCAAATTGCCAATACAAGTTTGGTCTCATGCACAAGCACACTCGTCGCCGCTTGTGATGATGTGAGTTGTGAGTGACTGCATGTCCATCATCCATGACCATAACGGTCGACCGACTCACCAGGTATAGGCCTATATTAATATTGTCCGATTGGAGGAGGCTGAGCAACGCAACCAACGGTGCACATCATGTATAGGCTATATAAAAAGTATGCATCTCTTTATTCTTCTGACGTGTCCGTGTCCGTTGCGCAACCGATAACGACGTATTGTGTCGACACGTGTCAACTTGTCACTTTGAAACCAACGACGATGCGTTTTGCAACACTGTGAAGACAACTTCCTTTCTTTTGAGAAAATAAATTAATGTAATAACCGCAAATGATGTACTAACAACTGGCGTCTGGCAATGATGTAGGCTAATATTTGGAAAAAATATATTATTATTATGAATGTAAATTATGTAATAACAACTGGCCAACAGTTATGAACCAATCACACAATAACTTGTTTTGCATAATTATGCATAACAACAGGTTATGTGATTGTTCCGAAATGAGCTGTGACACAGTAGTGGCGTATCAGTGGTGTATCAGGGTTTGGGTGGGTCCCACAGACTCTCATCCATATTTTCATTCCAATCATCAGGCTTCTTGGCATGGCTTAATTATTATAACCCATCAATTTGAATATCAAAGTAGCAATTCTAATTACTCTGTTACAAGTAAGAGTCCTGAGAATGGCCATCATTTTATTGGAAGCTGCACAGGTGGGGCTTATTTTATTAAGCCTGTTGCAGCCAACCTATAATAGCCTAATATATCATAATTGATCCGTTAACATAGGCTTTTTGTATTTTTTTGTATACCCTTCTGCCTTTGTTGATATTATCAAGTGAAGAGAGACATGGAAATAGATTTTTGTATTGAAACATGTAACTTAATATAATATTTGCATAAATTGTAAAACCCTGAATAATTCTCAATAAAGTATATAAAAAGCGAGAAGTGGAGAGACATGCAGCAAAGGTCGTCATGAACGAACGGGTCTCGAACACACGACACGCTGTCAGGCCAAAGACTATATGTGGCCTGCCACTTGGCCAGCGGGCGCCCTGGCTTTTTGTATTATTAATGTCTAAATCTAAATCTGCATAATTAACTAAGTGTCAAATAGTAAAAGTGTGTGTGTGTGTGTGTGTGTGTGTGTGTGTGTGTGTGTGTGTGTGTGTGTGTGTGTGTGTGTGTGTGTGTGATGTGTGTGACATACATTCTTATGCATTCATTGTGGTGTGTCTTGTGTCAGTGTGCACCATGGTAGTGAACATGACATTGTGTTCATGTACCGAATGATGTACCAGTATTTATTTAACTGTTATTTTTGTCCAGTCAACGGGTGTGAGTAAGTGGTGCATGGTGGGGGGTCTGTGTGACTGACATGTCCTTTTTCTGCTAGTGAATATTGGAGAAGAAGACAAGCAACCGGCGCCAGCCATCAAACCACCCCACCCCCACTAATCCCCAATTATGTCAAGAGGGGCAAACAGTGTCCCTTTGAAAAGTGTTCTTAATCAAACCCAATCAATTCCGCTCCTTTCCCTTATTATTTCCACCATGGACTACGTCCCGCTAGTCAGCCTGTTAACTGGAGCCTGGGCCCCAATGAGGCCATGCTTGACCAAGCAAAATAACAGATAACGTATAGTACCAAAAGTGTTATCTTTCCAATTTCTGTGTTGTCAGCTACTCTGTATGCTATAGTGCTTCTGACACAGCAGTCAGTGAGGAGGAAATTTCCTTTTTTCCCCCCAGTGTTTAGAGATTTCTATACCAGAATTAATGAATTATTATTATGGCATTAAAAAATATATTTTTAAACCGTTCTTAAAGGACCACTTCACCACTTTTCAACATCTCTTCATATAATTGGTCCTCACTAATGTTCATGATAAAACACCACATTTTTTTCCTACTCAGTCTGTGTCTCACAGGAGGGCTTTGGGCCAATGACATCATCATTAGGCATATATTATCTTTTTAAAAACAAGATTTGTTTTGAAATATATTTAGATTTGTATTATCGTGAGAACGATGGCTTCAACTTTTGCATTGCAACTTTTCAAGAAAAGAAAGCCTTCCGTTTCTATTAGCTTGGATTGACCATCGATGATGTCACTGGTGGACGGGTTTCTAAACTGCCCACAGCCTTCCTATGAGACACAGACTGAGTAGGAAAAAATGGTGGTATTTTATCATGAACATTAGTTAGGACCAATTAAAGGAAGAGAAGTGGAAAAGTGGTGAAGTGGTCCTTTAAGGGATTAGTGGTCATTATCACTGCCATAGACTACAACCATAATCCACTGGGGTGTGTATGTGTGTGTGTGTGTGTGTGTGTGTGTGTGTGTGTGTGTGTGTGTGTGTGTGTGTGTGTGTGTGTGTGTGTGTGTGTGTGTGTGTGTGTGTGTGCGTGCGTGCGTGCGTGCGTGCGTGCGTGCGTGCGTGCCGTGTGTGTACTCTTTTGTGCTTTAGGCCGGGGGCTTCCATGCTTGTATGAGTTCTTGTTCCGCATGAGACTGGTGCAACCGCATATAAACAATTAGGCCTACATTAAATATAATGTAAAAACGGTGACGCTTCTCTGTTTTGTTATTGACAGAACATTACAAATACTTCCATTTAACAGGTGAACGGCATCACCAGTTTGAATCCCACTTATCAATATCAATATCTTTAATAAGTATCAAAGCAATTAACTTATCTGTGATGATGATGATGATGATGAAGATGATGATTTGAATATGAGAACATCTTATGTAAACATATGCACATGTGCATACCATGTGCTAAATCATTCCTGCACAGGAATCAAATAATGCACAACATGCTTAATATACATCTTCTTGACATATACATAAATAGATAAATAAACAGATAAAGTGGAGCAGCCAGGCCATTATTTCCCAAACACTGAGTCGGAAACCATTATTGGGTCACAGACACGGTAAAAACTGTGTCCTTTTTCCTACAAATTTAAATTTATTATTATTTAAACAATAATGAAAAAGAAAAGAAAAAAGTACCTTTTCAAAACAATTACAAAAACAAAAAAACGTTATAGTTATATTTTCACTATTTTGAAATAGGGCTTATAAGGTGTTCTTTCATAATGTACTTTTGTACGTTTGGGTCCCGGGAAGACACCAAATGTATCTTTGGGGTCTTGAGCTGAAAAGTTTGGAAACCCCTATAAGCTACCAGAGGGCAACCAGAGTGTCAGCCCACTGACACCCCCGGTGAGGCCTGATGGAGTGGATCATCATCTGCCTAACGGCCTGACAAGGCTCCACAAGGCCTGGAGGAACACAACAGCCGACTCCCACTGTCACAGCCTACATTGGCCTATTGTACATCAGCACTCATTAAAGCATGATTTATACTTCATCGTATGACGGAGTCCTCTGTCGAAAATAGACGATCTGCAAAATCTCAATGCGTCACGATGCAACACGTTGTGATCAGCTATTTTCTGTGTGCGACACAGTGTTAAGTCATCGTGGCTCACTGGTGAATGTGGTGGGGGGGAAATAATGCCAGAATCTGCAGTATTCACCTTATTTCTACTGTATTTGTTTTTTATTGTGTTATATTTCAAACTTGCACATGGAGCATGAAAGTCAGACATGTAGAGATTAATGTGAGGTGGAAAAGTGGAAAAATGTTGAACATAATTATAATAAACATAATACACAACATTTATCATGTTTCTAAATGTGTCTTCTAGTCAGAAATATTATTTTTTAGTTTCTTTGGCTTTTTTTGGTCCACTTTAACCAACAGGGATTCTGATAACAAACCAAACAAATAAAATCTATTAAAAACAACACGGTATGGATGCTGCATTGGAACAGGATATAGTCAACGTTTAGAGGCAATGTAGAATGGGAAATTATAATCATAATCTTGTTCTTTATAGTGTAAATGTATCAAATTTCCCAAATCTGGTGAGGGAAATTTGCCCATTTCGATTGCCTTAAAGAATTGCCAGTGTAGTGTAACCTATACATACGCCTATCATTGGCTTAAGACTATAGTCTCAGTTAAATAATATGATCATATTTTTGATGATGCGTAAATGTTAAAGGAGTTGTATAAACATACATCACTTCAAACATACCATAAACATTGTATTTCAATTATACAATTAAGTCCACTTCATCATCGGTCATCTCTGCCTTAAAGAAGACGTGGATGTTTTCCGCCTCTAAGCATGCTTGTCTAACAAGAACTAGACAAAGAGAGCGGAATCGTGCTGAACAATGCGTATCCCTGTAGCCAGTGCATCATCCACACGGGCACCTACAGCACACACACACACACACACACACACACACACACACACACACACACACACACACACACACACACACACACACACACTCTGATCCCAACCGTATGTCTGAACAGTCAGTGCAAAAATAATCCCCTTCTTAACAGTGTTCATCTGGTAGTTTTAGCAACCAGTGCTACTTCATATAGAGGCAGGGAGGTTACCAGCACCTGTTTACTCTCCCACATTATATCCACCTGTCAACATTTTGTCAGCAATGCAACAAGGAGCACCTTTTGCTTATAAGGACATTGCATGATATGCAATGATTCATGTTGTCTGGTCTAGCGTCTATGCAACAGAAATAACCTATAATCTCCCCTTCCAACCTTGTGAGTTGGAGGGGAGGGGCACAGTTTGTCAGATCTTGAATAGGGTTTTAGGGGCATCCGAGGGCATTCTGTCTATCGTTGAGAACCTCGGGTTAATCGCTTTAAAGGCAGTAATTAGGTGTTAAGAGGTATGCTTGTCTGCCCATATTAGCCTCTGGGACAGATTAGACCCCCAAACTTCCTCCTCAATCCTCCAAACTCAGGTTATTGGGACTCTTAAAAGGTAATTTTTTAAAGATCAAATAATTGAAATATCAGACACATAGTGTCGTTTGCATTGCCTTCAAGCATATACCCAAATGAAAATAAGACGGCGGTTAAAAGGACAAGTCAAGTGGTTCTAAAAACACTCATGAGTGTGCCCACTGAGAATTACAAACCAGCTGGAGTATTTCTTTAATGACACCCACCCTGGGTCCTTAATTAATACTGTCCAAAACGATAGTTCAAAAGGAAACCCAATATATAAGAAACATACAATAACAACAACAAAAAAATCACATGCAAGTTTCTCTTTTCACATACACATTGTGAATCACAATGACCATTTCTCATGCATGTCTCTCTTCTCTTTGGCCTCTGTTTTCTAACTTTCAAACACTATATCCAATAAAGTGATTATTTTCCCAAAAAAGATCTTCTTACCTGTGCATTATTCCCATTATAACTGACACAGGATTAGGGTTAGGTTGAGAATTCAAGGGTTCCGCCCACAAAATAATCAACAAATTTCTTCAAATACATAGGCATTTTTGGACAAGTTTGCCTCAACTCAATACACAGTAAAAAACACGTAACCACAATAAACTGTTACTTTTAGACGATATTGAAGTCTACAATATAATTCAGCCACCTTTAGATATTCTAAATAATCTTCAGCATGAGATTCCAGACATTTCTATCAAAACAAGATCAGAGAGGACTTATTGATCAAAAATATAGCAAAATGTTTGTCATATGAAAAAATGTACAAAAAACGAAATCAAATATCTTCCCATCAAGGTATTCATTCAAAATGCAATACCATTTTAAAGTGAAAAACAACAAAAACATTGTTCATTAGAAGTTCATTTTGAGAATTGCTCAAATGCAACCACAATGGAAAAAAACATCTTTGTAAACATTCACTAGAGTGTGTGGAAAAAACCTCTTCACTGACTCACATGTGTTGCCAGGTTTTATCCATAGACTGAATGTGCTCTTTGGCTTTCATCCGCAGTGCAGCGATGCTGGAACTCCTCTCATCCTCCATAGGATACTTGTCACTGAAGCTAGGTGGGCACTGGTAGGGCGGGGGCGGCATGGACTGCATGGACTGCATGGACTGCATTGACTGCATTGACTGCATGGACTGCATGCTCTGCATGGACTGCATGCCTTGAACCATGCCAGGTGGGGTGTTGAGGAAGCTGTGGCTAGGATAAGACTGCAGGCCTTGCGGTGACCCCATAAACCCAGGGATTGTGTGCATGGGAGTGGCATTGGCCATGGGCGAGGTGAGCCAAGGATCCAGGGGCATGGGATTGGACATTGGACCCACGCTGGAGGGCATCGGGGGACGGTTGAAGGACAGCATGGGAGAATCATGGAGCTTCATGCTGTTAGTGTCTAACTTCTCTTGGCGTCTCCACTTGGCCCTGCGGTTCTGAAACCACACCTACAATCAAAAACAAAAAAATATGCATTGAGACGTTCGAAGTGAAACAATGTCATTTTTTGTCACAGTTATCACACAAATAAATGTAAAGAAAATACACATATACATTTCTTCATCATATAGGTGTCTTTCACGCCTCTGAGTGTGACTAGTCTTTGTTTGATGATCTCTGGCTGGGACCAGAAGGAAAACAACTAGCATAAACATAACAGTTTTTACAAAATCTGCCCGGGGTCCATGATACTGTATATATGGAGCTGGCCTGTTCTGACATCACAACGGCATTTGGTAGACCACATCATTCTTTAACTGATGCATAAAATGTGTTTCACAGTTCACAACAATGTCCTGCTATGCCCTAGTACTCAGTGATGATGTTCATACCTGCACGCGGACCTCTGGTAGGTTCACCTTCATGGCCAGCTCTTCCCGGCTGTACACGTCCGGGTAGTGGGACTTCTCGAAGGCCCGCTCCAGCTCATGGAGCTGATATGTGGTGAAGGTGGTGCGGTTCCTCCTGTGCTTCTTCTTGGGATGGTCATGGTCTTCCTCCTTAGCTGGATCTGGAGAATCCTCAGGACTCTCGATGCCTTTCTGGAGGTTGCTTATCTCCTCCTCACACTTGTCGCTGGAGAAAAGTCCGGAATCTAGAGAAAATGAATTAATCAGATGTTTTAGTTGACAACGAACTTAGATACTTACAGTAGCTCTATTTTGTCAAAATGACAGAATTCTCACACAATCTTTCACAAAATTACTGTTACAAACCCTCCACCTTTGAGGGTTTGTGTAAACACAAACATTGTGTTAACACAAACATTGACAATGAATGGCCAGCTTTGAGTGTTTGTGTAAACACAAACAAACATTAAATTCCGTTGACAATGAATTGCAGGCCTGATTAAATTGATTGATTGAAATTTGTATTCACAGTTTGTAGAATGGGTACAGTTCAATGAAAGTACAGGTCAATACAAAATCTGCTATACGAAGATAAAACCAGAAAAGGTACTTTAAGACTAGTTTACATCAGGGTCCTACGGAGCCTGTGAGTGGTCCGTAGGGTCCTCCATTTTAAAAGTAATTTTTCTTGGCATCTGATCAGAGATTGAAGAGTAGCCTATCATTAATAATATGTTGAATGCACACAAGATTCTGTCTCATTATTCTTTTTATGGGCCGTTTTGCTTTTTGTAGACACGTGATTATAGACAGAATGGAAACTGAGGGCACTCAGGACGGAGAGGGTGAACGAATGCCACGCAGCTCTACAGCCGGCATTGAACGTTTGGAGTTCTGTAGTCAGGACATGCATGCCCCACCTTAGAGGCTATTGGTAAAACGTGCATCCTGCAGGCACGTCTTTCTTGGTCTTGACGTGGGTTAAGTAAAGCCACTTACAGTAAGGGGAGGAGCTAAGGCTACTCTGGTCTGGGTCATGTCAGGTCTTTACCCCATGTAGGAAGCATGGTGAGATTAACCCATATATGGAGATCCCGGGGGCAACATGGTCCTGGACAACTGGATCTCCATATACATATATACTATATATATGGGCATATATCGGTCAGATTGGCTGCATGTTTTTGAGCGGGCGCTCGCCCCTCCTATGTTCAGCTTGGAGGGTTTGTGTAAACACAAACATTGTGTTAACACAAACATTGAAGCCATTGACAATGAATGGCCAGCTTTGAGTGTTTGTGTAAACACAAACATTGAATGCCGCATTGATAATGAATTGCCAGCTTTGAGTGTTTTCGTAAACACAAACATTGTGTGAAGACGAAGGTGCTGACGCAAATTGTGATTCGCCGGAATGAGATGATATACAATGATGTATGATGATAAGAGCGCCCCTCATTTCACACAGGTGTGATTTTTACACCTCTAGGCGGAGGGCTGGATAAGTGAATTCATGTGTGAACTCCAGATGGTCAATAAAAACATGTAGGTCTGTCCCAATCATTTCACATCCACTGCATTGTCCACCTGGAGAGATGTGTCCCGTGTCCCCTCAGGGGTCATCATCATGTTAGCTTGTGGCGGACATTTTTGTCTAAATATTTTTTTTGCTTTGCCAAAGAAATACAAAATGAGCATACAACAATATTACCAGAAACACAAATAATAGAATAGAATAGTCCCCACTCCTTTTTGTCACATTATACAGAAATTCCCAATACTCATCCTATAACAACTATAGGAGCAGTGAGCAGCCATTGGATTCTACGGCGCCCGAGGAGAAATGTGGGGTTAAGAGTCTTGCTCAGGGACACACATCATGCTGGAATGACCAGGCGGGCTCACTAACCACTCAGCTATGGCCACGCCGAATGACCATAACAGGTTTGTGACTATATGTGCCATAAATATAAGTATAAAATCAGTGTCATACATATCCTGAAGAAATCCTGAAGACATGGGGCTCCATCTTGCATTGTGAGCGTGTAGATTGGCTATTTGAACTATTTTAAAAGGTTTTCTAAAATAGGGTTTAAGGGGTGGCGCAAGATATAGCCCATGACATTCAGTAATTGGGTAATATGATGAAAATAAGAACATTATAATGGTGTGTAAAACAGAAGATCTAGGCCAAGGCCAAGACACATTTGTCCTGTACGGACATTATTGATAGCCCCTGCATGCCTGCTGTACAGAGAGAGCAGGTACATGCAGCAGGTACAGTAGGTTACTTTACATGACTTCCGGTTCAAATGGTCTGGTGGTATCAGTCACCAGATTTTTTTTGGGGGGGGGGGGAGAACAAAAATCATCAGGGAAAGGATATGGCTCCATAAAATATTAAAAATCACATCCGTGTGAAGTGAGGGGCGCTCTTATCATTGTTCGTCATCATGACGTAAAATATACAGTCTATTTGCTCAGACGCTATGATGTAAAATTGTCCATTCATTGTCAATGGGAATTGAATGTTTGTGTAGGACAAAGTTTGTGCCAATGTGCCCCTCAAAAATAAATGAAAACAGTACGGGTGTTTTAGATTAATCTAACATATAAACTTAAAATGGAGGTTAAAATGAATATCAAATATCTAAATACTGCAAGAAACTTAAAAACTGGGTGTTCACATCAGCCTGAGTAGACGATGAAATGACCACAACTTTCTTTGAAAGTGAAATATCTCTTTAAATAAATAAGCAAATATTTCTCAATGAAATCATTGTTAGTGTGATTCGATCTCCACATTAAACTTGTTAACATTAGAAGTCTTGTAGCATAATGCACCATGAAGATCGAACTTGAAATCAAACTAATTGTTAGATTACAACACAATTAAGGTGGATGTCCCTGGGTTATTCACTATTGTAAATGTCAAAAGCTAATAATTGCATGTGCATGCCTATACACACGCACACATGCACATACACAATAAACAAACATGAATCCAGATACTATGCAGGTATGTATGGTATATTGCATATGGTTTGTTAATGTATTTATCACTGCAGAAAGAACTTCAAAAGATTTACATGGACAATTATTTAGATTAGATAGACATCAGTGTGATGTTTAAAGCTTTTCTTGTTATCCATATAGTATTAGTGTGTAAAGTGTAAAACAAATGGCCCTGTCTTCATACTTTCAAAGTTAAATGAACACTCATGTGTACCATACACATAACCAGGAATATACTGTACTGTATTGCAGACAGTCAGTATTCACAGTGAGTGAAAGATCATGAAGGTGTGCTGATACTGGCCATTGACTCATTGCATGTACTCCTGTCAGCAGTGAGTTTGGATGATAGCCCTAGGTAGTAGGTCCCCCCGGTGGGGGCTCCTCACTGTCAGTGTCAGGTGAGTCAGTAGGATACAACAGCAGTGACACAGAAATGTGTGTGGGGAGGAATTAATTAGAAAAATGAATAAATTGGGGAGAAAGGGGGGGGGGGGTAAAAATGAATTTACATGAACCTAGCATCTGGGGCAAACATTCAGCAAAAATTGCAGATCTACACATAATTCATCATGTTGCAGCGCGTTGTGAGCTTGTAGATAGGCTATTCTCTACAAAGATATTTGGTGGGAAGGGGAAAAAGGAGTAGATAAAGTAGACAAAGTATTGAGCCCTATAGTTGACTAACTATATAGCCTACTATAGGTTTGAGACACAAAGTGAGGCAAAACCTGCTGATTTGAGTCAACACAGCACTTGTTGGAACGTAGAGTTACAGATTAGGGTCCCACAGATAATGACTTGTATCAAATGGGGATATAAGGCCTAATGCATATCAAACTGGGGGTCCTTGAAATTGAAAAGGTTGAGAACCACTCTACTACAGGACTCACCATGGTATCCAGAGTGTGATGTGGTGTCTCCCAGAGCTGGAAGGTGTTCGTAGGGGTCTTGAGGAACGTGCTTATCCGAGTTCTCATCATTGGACTTGTGAGTCTCAACTTCCCCTACAGACTGGAGCAATGGGTCCTGGTCTTTGCTGAATCCCAGTATGACATCAATGCTGTGGACCCGGCCTCCGCCACTCGACCCGGCACCTTTTGCCATATCATAGTCTAAGCAACCATCGTCCCCTATTCCCAAGGTATCCATTGACAAATGCATCCGAGCCCCCTGTGAGATGCACTCTCTTCCTCGACAGATAAACGAAACAAAAAAAGTGCTACAAGATAGAGCAGCTGTCCAACCAGACTTTTCAAGTACAAGAGAGAAGAGCTTATGCCTGGTGAAGGGGCTTTATTCTTCCAGTAGGGTCCAGTGTAATTGTTTCCATGAAACAAAGCGAGAAAACTCTCATGATATTGTCTGCAAAAGAGAAAAAGTAAGGACAACTCTTAATGCCAATTACACAAAACCGTAATTTCATTGAAAGAGAAACAATACTATTTCACAATTTCCACTCTATGTTTAGTAGATAAACAATATTAAAGTATTGTATATATGCAGGCAACTATACTATGGCCAAAGTAAATAAACTTTTGAGAATTATTTGTATGGAAAAAAAAAATAGTTGAGAGAATAGTAGGATATACAATGAATTTAATCAATCTCTGCATTGCATACTGATGCTATATTTGATTTGTACTACAAGAATCTTTTCACCTTTTTGCAAAATACATTTATGGTCAATGCTAAATCAATAGATTCAGCATTTTAATTTGGTTGATATTAGGAAATTAATTGCTTTTGTGTCCCAAAGAATATGCCTTTGTGTTGCTTTCATTATTACTTTGTTGTCAAATCCAGCTGATATAATAATACAAAAAAAACATTAAAAGCAGAATGTTTAATCATATTAATTAAATGACATTTAAAACAAATAGCAATAATTAACAAACAGTGAATTACGGTATGTAAACGAACTCATCTTACCTCTCTTTAGGTTTCCAACAAGTGCTGAGACTCAGCACATGTTAGCTCTCTGGCCAGGAAGAACAGCAATGACAGCAAAGACACTACCGACAGCTACTCACTGCTAAGTCCTTGAAATCCTCTATACACAAATGAGCAAAGCGACCACTGTGTAACAAGCACATGGAATTTCTTTCTTTCTTGATAAACCTCTCTTAACCAGACAGGACACCAAAGCATGTAGGGAAATGGAAGTAAAACCAAAGGGTTTAAGAGGTTTATTAATTGGAATCCTTCCCCTTTAAGAATGATTGACAGTTGTTTTCTGGTCAAGTAATTGCTCCAAATGTGCCCTGCATTCAGACCACAGAGGGAGGCCATTGCTAATGAAGCCTTGACAAAACTTTCTTTCAAAAAATCTATTGTCTAAAAGATAATGGCATGTACTGAGAGTTTTCACTAATCCCTTCATTATGGACAAATGTACGAGAGAAAAGACACAGAGATGGGCTTTACAGAGAATGACTGCACACAATAAAGATGTATAGTGTTCATGAAAACAGCTACTTTCAAACAGGTCCTTGTCTATGAAGAGCTTCAGTTTAGACTGGGAAACATTTATTGTGTACCATGCTCTTGTTTACTCTGGTTTGTGTGAGAAAGAATAGCCTACCCAATAGTTTTATTGATTTCCTGGACAGATATAATCTGTAACTGGTCTAAGAATTGCTTTTTAGACTGCCACATTTTTAGGAAACTAGTATTGTTTCATCATCTCTACACTCAACATGCTGCAGCAACTAAAATAACAGAGGTCTTTAATGGCTAATTAAACTGAATCCAGGCAATTAGTTGGCCAGACTGTGTAATCCGTTCTTTAAATTGATATCTTCAGTAATTTAATCTGCACACAAAGTAGCTCCCATTAAAAGGGCAAGGTTTCTAGCAATACAGGCCCTTCCTCAGACTTCCGGTATTGATGAATAGAAAGTCTCCATCTTCCATACCCATAGACCCCACTACTAAATAAATAAAAAAAACCTGCACCATGTGCAACAAAAACTACACATATCATTTAACATCATAAATCATAAATACTATTGTATATGGACTGGCACTATAGATCACTAATCACTATAGACTATACAGCAGTCCAGGTTTATGCCCTGGCACAGGTACAGGTCAATGAAATGTGTATTTTTGCCACTAGGTTTCCTCTCCACCAGCTGGTACATCAAAAGCTCTGCCAAGTAGGTGTCACAGAGATCAACCCTAACCTTAATGAGCCTAAGGACTTAACTAGAGATTTCCTCTGACCTCACCTCATCCATCTAAAGATAAATGTAGTGGACCCTCCTTTTTCAAACACAAAGTGCATTAATGCATTAATTATGCATTTACATTTTTCACAAGTATCTCTTTTGATCAATATGAATATGTCACCCATTGGTGAATGAATACACTGTTGTGTTCAAATAATAATAATAACATTGAACACAGGAGTTGTCAATTAGTTCAGATATTGTATTGATCATTTGTAGTGCGCTGTACAAGCCTAGTAGACCAGTGATTCTCAAACAAGTCAAGGACCCCCAAATGCATTTGGCCGTGGACCCCTATTTGAAAATATTTTGTGCCGGGGACATCCATACAAGATTTGTGTTGTTGCAATGTTTAAAAAATATTCAACATTTTCAACAACAAAAAAAGAAATAGCCGATCAACGAGCTCACATATGTAGATAAGCTATTTTCAAATATTCTATTATATATGTATTTTGGGTTTAATGTGGTAAATGTTGATGCTATATTAATTTATTTAGCTTGGGCCCCCCTGGAAACCCCTCAAGGACCCCATTTCTACGGTATGCCATTCATGGATCTTAAACTGCAGCATTCTGAATAATCTGGAGCAATCTGTCCGCTGCTCAGCAGTGTTGCCATGTCTGTTTATTATAAGCGACTTTGGGCTTTTTTTTTTCTGTATAGTTGCTTGTAAATATTGGTAGTTGTGCATGGTTGCTTTTCTTGTTTCTAAAGTGCTTATTTGGGCTTTTCTCCTAATGTTGTTTAAACCAGTGATCCTCACACAGTGACATTGCCATGTCAAGGACCCCCAGATGAATGATTTGCCCAACTAAGGACCCTAATCCAAAATATTGTGGGCCAGTGCATGACCCCCATGACAGATTTGTGTTTTTAAGTTGTGCAAACCACTTCCTTAAGTGAGTATGTGTGTGGGTCCCTGGCATGGGTATATGTGTGAGCACGAAAACAGCATGGTTGTAACTCAACCGTTTCGGACGCGGGGCGTCTATAGTCAAAGAACATTCTGCACAGCCCATTCTATACATTCATTAAAACTATGAACTCTGACTGCAGGGGGATATATATTTATAATGATCATTATAACAATGTGCTATCGGGGAAACCCCGATGTCATGCCATTACGCACTGCAGTGACTGCAGGTGAAGCGTATTCTTACATGAATCGAATTAAATAAAATAAAATAAACTACAGCTGTTTTTCCATAAATAAGAGTGTGTGTGTGTGTGTGTGTGTGTGTGTGTGTGTGTGTGTGTGTGTGTGTGTGTGTGTGTGTGTGTGTGTGTGTGTGTGTGTGTGTGTGCACATCTTTGTCCTTGTTTTGGTGGTATGCTTGATTAGATCTACAACTTCTCTTGGTAACTGCTAACAAGTTTAAAGACAACCAACAACAATGAGCTCTATTGCCAATGCCACTAAATGGCTTGAACTCTTCAGGCTGAGTGACTTACTTGGATTGAAAACCTTTTCTTGGTGTATTTCCTAAGAAAGCAATGAAGCACAGACAGCAAAGTCCATTACACTTGGCCACGGGTGATAAGCTTTGTGGGCAGAATAAACGACTTAAGGGGGACAGCTTTAGGAGGACTTTACCATAAAGTATGGACCGTACAGACATATGGTGACCTTATTGGAAGTCAACAGCTGTGTGCGCAGACACCTTTTTCTCTTTGTAGATAATGCTGAATTATTAATAATGATATAGTCTTCATTTTGTAATCCTTAAACAAACAAGAAAAAAGTGTCTGCTACACCCAACCAGACCGGCATTATAAAGTTCTTGTAAAACGCCTATAATGGTCCTAAGCTTTGTGGCAGAATAAACGACTTAAGGGGGACAGCTTTAGGAGGACTTTACCATAAAAGTATGGACCGTACAGACATATGGTGACCTTATTGAAAGTCAACATGCAGAAAGCTGTGTGCAGCCACCTTTTTCTCTTTGTAGATAATGCTGAATTATTAATAATGATATAGTCTTCTTTTTTCTTTTAACTTTTAACTTTTCCATGAAAACAAAAACAGAAGAAAGAAAGAAAAACAAAAAACATAACAAAAACGCACAGACACAAAAGTAAACAGAAAAACAGCTTGACATAACTACAATAGTACAGCATATAGTCTTCATTTTGTAATCCTTAAACAAACAAGAAAAAAAGAGTCAAAGAAGAGTAAAAAAGCTTATACACCCAACCAGACCAGCATTATAAAGTTCTTGTAAAACACCTATAATGGTCCTAAGATTGTCAGGATGTATATGTGAGCCGGTGGAAATCTATAGATGTGTTTTGGTTTATGTGATTTTCATGATTTGCTGTGTTTTATAATTTTGCATGTTGTAGAGTTGGATTATTGTCAAGTGATTTTACTTTATTGTTTTGCTTATTTGTGTTTGAGTGTTGCATGATTTTGTAAACTTAATTTTTTCCACTGACTGACACACCCTAGAGTAGACTGAACTAATGACCTGCACCTGGGTTGGGTGTGGCCCACCAATCAGTAGCCCTATATAGCAGAGACAGTGTGTTTGGAGGACAGTTGTTGCAGAAGCGGAGAAGAGAGAGAAGAAGTGGAGAGACGGACAAGGTGCAGCCACCGCGGCTGGGAGCCAGGACGCAGCCGGGGGCCAGTGGTAGCCATGTCGTCGACCAGAGAAGGGCTGTAAGTGCCACGACCACGACCCCCATGGGGGGCCAGTGGTAGCCATGTCCTCGACACTATAAGTGCCACGACCACGACCCCCAGTGTGCGGCTGCGCCCTTGCCGTGGAGGGTCTGCCCAGAGACGAGATATGGAAGGCATGCAGCAGATGGGCCGCAGCACTACCATGCCAGAATCAGAAGGGCTCAGGTTAACACCTGGGCTTTTCTGTAAGTACCCGATTTGTAGTGTTGCCGACGTGTAGACTGTACTTCCATCAATTAAGTAGGACATTGTGAAACGGATGAACTGTGCCCAGTGCTCTTGTGTTTCAGTGACCAAAAGAAACGGATGATTTCAACCTTTGACTGTCCCTTGCTCCTTGCTTTTGTTGCACATTGTGGGAACTGGTATTTTAAAGTTGTTTAGTTTAGTTGTTTAGGATTTGATAGGGATTTTAGGCTTAGGGCGTTTTTAAGTAGCATTGTATTTTTCTATGGCCATTTTAGAGTGCCCCCTGTATTAGCGCAATAAAGTTCCTTATCCTATTTATAACCCCCCCCCCCCCCCCCCCAATATACTGTTTCAGTATTCAGTTTCAATTCTATTTTATGCTCTTTTACCTGCTTTTAAACTCGAACCTGTGTTGACCTTGGATGACGAGTGTCAGAGTTCCGTTGTTTTAATCAAAGGGTGGCGTAGTTGGCTACAATGTGTATTGGGTTCACAGTGAATATGCACCCGCACTTTAAAACAGTGCACTTTATTTAATAGTTTCTTGCCACACGTCACATATACTCGGACGATGCTAGTCGGTAACGATGTATATTGGCAGGATAACCGCCTATTCAACCAAATTGACACTTGGCACCGCACTCCCTTGTGTCCTTGGCAATCAGTTCGGGGCCAATAATTACTAACTAGAAAGATTGTGGTTACCTCTAGGAATATTGTCCAATATGAGGGCAATTCACCATTTGTCAGCCTTCTGATTGGTCACTATCTGACAGGCTTTTTCTGCCTTGTTTTGCCCTGCATGGTTCCGCTAAAACTAAAAACAAACATGATATGCCCAGTCACCATGCTGAACCTGTGATATTCCTTTTTACTGACTACCAAGTTTAAAATAATAATTGAATGCACAGAATATGAAGCAACTGAAAAACAGCTATTGCCCAACCACGAAACGGCAACCAATGGGTGCGAAGGGGGCACAACCACGGGCAGGACTTGCTAAAGTGTCAATTATGGGCGTGTAACCGTCATCCAATCAGAGGAGAGAAGAAAAAGATAAAAGACCAATAACGATAGTCGGTTTGCCTATATTGGTATTCTTTTTTACGTTTGAAAACAAAATGACTGCGGTTTCTACTAGCCTATTGAACATATTCAGACTGCGGCCATCTTGCCAGCAAGGTGCTAACTAGATGCAACTTCCCATTGGCAGCCCATTCATCCACACAGAAAAGTCTAATTGTATTAAACAACGTCAAACTCACCAACATCGCAGCTGTACGGAAAGCTTGAATTATCCTCTTTCAGGAACTGTAGACATGTTATGAGCTACCTCCTATCAAGAAATTCTGTGCAGGTTATTTTTTCCTAAGTGTCAGGAGTTTGGGAGTATCACTCAACAGACCTGCGTACCACCTGAATTTGCACATAATGCAGGAGGCAGCAGGAGGTTGCTTTACTAAAAATATAGTTGCATAAAGAAAAACGACCCTTGAAATCACATTTCCATTAATTTGTGTGGTCTCGACCCTGCTAATTAATGCATGGTTGGCTGCGGGAGTACAGCGTTGACAGACAACCCCTTCAGCCAATCAGCGTAACAAAAAAGTGACGTCATCTCCAGTCTCCAACCAGTAGACAGTTAGACACTGTGAAGAGAGGCGCTTTAAAAAAATAAAAATAATTTTTATCCCACGATTTTGTAACCCATTTTTCACCCCTGTGTCAATTATCTAATGTGATCCTGGGCTCTACACACCCTCCGCCAACTGTCCTGGGGAGAGCAACGGACTTGAACTCATGCTTCCATCAGGTGCCCCGGCTGGCCAGGGGGAGGCAGTTTGGAGAGGCGCTTTTATGTCTTGACCCCATCTTATCGCAATAATAATATCGCAATAACCATCATGCTGTGGCCCTTGAATTTGAAGAATTATGGAAAAAAATTATGAAATTATGAAAATTGATTGCCATTATTGGGACATGGATGGCAGGAGCTTCACATTAAGGGATTTAAGTGCGGCAGAAACCATATACTGTTCTACAGAGATGTGAAAGTGACAAGGTCAGATGAAGCATTCTATATTCTTAAGTGGATGTGTGGTGTACACACCAAAAAATATATATCTACCATATAGGCATTTTAGCTGCCGTTCCCAATATGGTTGGTATAAAATGTAAAGCATTCCAATACTGATGGGAGTGTTCTCTTCCAGTGGTGGCCCAACACCTTACCGACTGTAAATAGTTTATCCGTGTTCTGGCAGCCTGGGAAATAGATAGGCCTTTATTGAGCCCCGTAGAGACATTCAGTTGAAAATCACACAAAGCATAAAAAAGGAGAGCTTGCAGGTAAGAATGGAGAGTGGATGAAAGATACCTTAATTGTGTCTTACTCCCTAATAGATCCTGATATCTCTCAAGCGTTTAACAAAGTAGCATGACAACTTAAGTGAAGGGAGTTAATAATCATTTTATCACGTTAATATATTAAGGCTACCCCTCTTTGCTGGTTTCCCTATTATCCTAATTGAGCACAAATTGATTAAGAGGTGCAGTGTAGCTATCAAGCAGCTTAGTTTTATCAGATGACAATTTAAGCCCCCATGATCCTATTAAAAGGAAAGCAGCTAACGTTTCAAGGAGCTGTGTCAGCTTACAGGGAGGGAAGGGGGAGGGGTCTGCGTTGAAGGAAAGGGAGGGTGAAAAGGCTGAGAGATGTGTCGAACCTGAGCTGAAATAGCCTTCTCTATTACAGTTTGTACTTATTGATATCTGCTCAAATCCTCTTCCTGTCTTTGAATGTTCTTTGTGACCCACTTCCTGAGATAATCTACCTAAGGTGTCTCTGACGGTATCACCGTGTTTATTTATTTCCTTGACGTATTCTAGTTAACTGGAGATAAGGTTGGTGACCTGTTGGTGGTGATGGAAATGCAGAAGCTGGTCCCCATCTTTGAAGACCCTATTACTGTCTATAACAAGTCCCTAATTTGTTTGATTACCTTTTAATCTCACGTTTTCAGGCTGAGCTTTTAATCTTTTCATTCGTCACAACATTCATCAAATAGTTAACTCTTATCCACTTTGCCTAGATTTGATCCATGCTTGTACAAAATGGTCTCGCCTGACCTACAGTTCATGGTTCCTTCATTAACAGTCTAATTCAATTACTTAATGTGGCAATAGCTGTCAGACCAGTTAATTGCTAACCTTTTACCTTGTAAACAAAGCTGATTCTCCACACAAAAAGAATGGTTTGTAATAAAATCTTTTTACTATTTGTAACAGACTGAAACACATTACCATATTCACACATACAAATTCATTGACTTTTCACAATTCTTATTTCTTTCTGGATGAATGCATTGTATCAAATGACCAATGGCCCTTGCTATATTAACTCATAATGGTAAACCTATAACACAAGCATGATGGAAATCTTTAGCAGTTACAACTGATGAATAATCATTGCCTAAGGTTTCAGTCATACAGCAAATGTCAATTCCTCCTACACACCCTTCCCAGAGGGGTCTGGACCTCAAGAGGAACTGACAATTATTAAACTGGGGGGGAATGTAATTATGTGCAGATGTAGACAGGTGCACCACAAATAGCAGATCCATAAGCTCGCTACAAGCATTGTGAGCTCATGGGCTATTTTCACCATATGTGACAAAGTATAAATCAAACTTTAGGTGTTCACATAATGGAACACTTCTCCTCAGCAGACGTCTTCACCCCCGTCATCGTGGTTTGAGCCTTGTTTTTCATTTCCTCCACATCCATGTTGGTTATCTTGGATTTAATTGCATCCACATCCATGTTTTGTATGTTGACAAAAAGGGACTCATTTTTCACTTCTTCTTGAATATCATCATCCACCATCTTTAAAAGATCCTCTGGGACATCAAGGTCATCCCCAGCCATATTAACCGTTGCTTCATCGGCAGCATTCTGTGTGAGAAGAGAAAATTGCAGCATAAATGACAAACAGTTGTGCATTCATATCGAATGAGTGATAAGTGCTTGTGAATTGATAATTCAACAATGAAGAAAACCTTTTTTTATTGATGATTTGGTGCAGATAGTAAGTAAAAATCACACCCGTGTGAAGTGTGGGGCGCTCTTAAGATTCATTATATATCATCATACATCATCTCATGAACAACTGAATTTATGTGATTTGTTAGCCGATATACATTAAAAAGCCAATGGTGGTGCATAAACATTCAAACATCTAGACAAACAACGGTACAATGAACAACGATACAAAAACTACATCACAATTTGTTGTTCATGATAACTTAAAAAGGGGGTGGGGGACCAGGGATGCGAACACATGGAGGATGCCATGACAAGAGACGTTGTGAAGGTCACTAGATAATAATAATAATAGCTCAAATTTATATAGCGATTTTCTAAATACCCAAAGCGCTTAAATGATGAGTGAATCGTTTCTGTTTGTAACCCTGTGTGGAATATTATTGTTGATAGCAGTGATGTCTTGAATGAGCTGTTCCTTACCTCTGGTAGTCTGTATTTGTCTCTGAGTATCACCCTTAGATTGGCTCTTTCAGCCTTCTTTTGGCCAAACTCTTTGTCACGTTCCATCCTACAGGAGACACAAACTGTACATCAACAGCAGCATAACAAAGTTGTAATTTGACAGTCCACGGAACCATCACGGTCAATAAACTCTCAGAGTTAATTAAAGGACCATTTCACCCATTTTCAACTAATTTTAATATGGTAGAATTTGTCTACTTGTTGGTCTTTGTCTCAGAGGAGTGCTGTGGAGAGTTCAGAAACCCACCTACCGGCCTGGGCTGGCCTAGCGGTCCTGGCACATAGACTGGTAACAGTGTGTTGCGGGTTCGAGTCCCAATCCCTACGACCTTTTCCTGCGTGTCTTCCCCCTATCTCTCTCCCTGTTTCCTATACTGTGATCTATCAATAAAGGCAAAAAGCCCAAAAGATATCGTAAAAAAAGAAAAAAAAGAAATAACTAGTGACATCATCAATGGGGAATCCAAGCAAATAGAAACTACAGGCTTTTTATTCCTGGAAAGTTAGCAATAGCATGCTATAGAGCGTCGCAGTCGCAGATAATTTCCCATTCATTTTTCCCATAGACGATTCAGAAAGTATTTCTTTAAAGACCTTTTAAGCCTTGGACAAAGCCAGCTCGGATCGTGACAACTCATGACAATAAACACATTATTTGGGCCGAACAAAAGTGTTGAAAAAATAAAATACTAAATTTGAAATCTTCTTTGACATATCGACTACAGTATGTCACTGGTAGGCGGGTTATTGAATTGTCTACACATCCCTACCTCTGATACACAGACCAAGTGGACAGAAATGGTACCTTATAATGAGCATCAATTAGTACCAATAGTATGAAGATAGGTTAAATATTTGTGAAGTCATGGTCCTTTAACACAATCTGAATATGAATATGTGAATATGTTTCTGTATGAACTGTTTGAACCTGTTGCTTGAAAGCAGTAACAGGTTTGCATTGTGTTCATATATCCCTACTTAGGGATCACTGCTTCTTGGAAGTAAACCCTGATAACACGGTCCTGGCAGAAGGAGAACATTAAAGGGCTAAAGGTCAGACAAGGAGGCAGGTGGCCATGTGTAAAGGCTTTCATTGACGGTTGGTATTGTCACAGTATCGTAATGTTATTAACAAGGTAAAACATTCGACACATTGCCATTGGGGGAACAAAGTCACACCTCTCCTTTCAACTAAACAATCTCAGCTTTGGTACAACTGGCTGTATAAAGCTGTCAAAATAATGTTATATTTAAATATTATCATATTTCTGTTACTTTTGACCCGGCATTATAGAAATGTATTCACTCTCATGGTATGTGAAGCAAACACTTTTAGCACAGTAAAATGCACTGAACAAGTTCTTTCCTTTTATGTATTGAGCAAGTGAAAATGCTGTATATGACAGGTTTGGTAGCAGGGGCCGGAAAACAGCAGGATTCTAAGAGATTTCCAGAAGCATACAGTGGTGCTGTTTGCCATGATGTGGTATAAACTGGAAGTGAAATGGCATAAAAACTAAAATAATTGCTATTTTTGCTACAGAGAAAACTGCCGTAGTGGAGAGCAGATGTACTTTCTGGACAGAGGCTCCCCTCTGTCGCACATGTGGAGGGGTTGGCTGATTTATCCTGTGTGCAGCCGACAACAGGTGTGTGTGCAGTCACACACACCAAATCAGCTCTGACTCAGGCTCAGCAGATGTGACTGCTTAAATCAGCCATCTCCCAACCACAGTTGTATTCATGTTATGCTACAGACGTTGTGTACAATAAAAATCAATAGGTCAACAATATCACTATATCAGTACCAGTGCCACCACTGAAACTGGCGTGAAACAACATTATCAGGACTTGTTATTGGCAGAATTTGCTTTGTTTATATTCATCCATCCATAAATGCACCAAGTCTCTGTACGTGTGTGCGTGTGTGTGTGTGCGTGTGTGTGTCTGTGTGTGTGTGTGTGTGTGTGTGTGTGTGTGTGTGTGTGTGTGTGTGTGTGTGTGTGTGTGTGTGTGTGTGTGTGTGTGTGTGTGTGTGTGTGTGTGTGTGTGTGTGCGCGCGTGTGTGTGTGTGTGTGTGTGTGTGTGTGTGTGGCATGCATGTACGTCTGTAATCCGCGTAACTCGAGAACCGTTCGCCCCACCAACTTCAAATTCGACACACGTGTTCCACACCCCCACAGGGAGTGCAGTGGCCAGTCGAATCGGTGGAATACACCGTTGTCCAGAACCAGCACAAAAGCCTCTACCCAGGCAAGCTCTGGACAGTACAGAATTAATTCCCCCATGCCAAAGCGCCAGCGCTCGCCCAGTAGTCTTCTGCCACCAAACTGAAAAGTGTACTTGGCAATCAATTCGGCCCACTGGCAGAGCCTGATTGGTTGAGCCTCAATTGGCTGAGGCAGAGGCTGGAAATTGCACAGGTGAAAGGAGTTGGCCTCATTAGGCCCACTGGCAGAGCCTGGCCCAGGTGAAAGGAGTTGGCCTCATTAGGCCCACTGGCAGAGCCTGACCAGAGCCTTGTGTGGTGGTTCTGGAGAACCGTGGGTCTGACCGACTCGATACCTGGCACTGCACTCCGCGTGTGTCGAATGTGAAGTCAGTGGGTCAAACGGTTCTCGAGTTAAGTGCATTACAACCGTATACACACGCACGCACGCACGCACGCACACTTTTGGCATTTGGCAAAAATAGCACATCTGCAAGCTTTTGTGACAAGTTGTGAGCTTGTAGACGTAGTGTAGAGGGGAAAACGGAGCAGCCTTAGTGGTCAATTCTACCTTTCCTATAGTTATGACCATATTTTTACATTTACAGTAACATAATATCAACCCTCTACTATACTCATCCACTCCACTTGTTTTGACCCCAGGCCAGTTTTGTGACAAATATGTGTTCGTTTTTAAATGTTCCAGCCAGTTGCAGTAAAGCCTTAGCCATTTCATCTGTTTTGTCAGAAGATTTGCCTGTTGAAATTATTCGTTTTATAGTGCACTGTCTGAGAGAACAGTACAGTGGCACTAAGTAAGAGAGCACTGAATAGTTTTAGGATGCACAGACAATAATCTGCTCAGGCTATTTTCAGAGCCACAGACAATAAACCTCTCCCTAAAGCTAGCAGCTAAGCCATACTACCTTCCTCTGACGTTTCAGAAACACGTCAGAGGAAGCCAAACATTAGTACTGTATATAGTATTGCTAACCTACTGACTTACTTTACTTATTGCTTAGCTACAGAGGTTGGCTACACATACTGTTTTGATAAGAATGTCTATTTATTCCCACAAATGTGACACTGACCTGATATTGAATAATTGAATAGGCCAATACATTGGAATACCTTGGCATATACTGAATGGTCGGTCTTTGCACAATACTGTACAATTAAAGTGAATTCTCCCCACCTAATGTTTCATCGTCCCTCATGTAGTTCAGGCAATATAGGCAATAGTTCAGGCTTGTACTGTAATATAGTACAAGCAATATATATATAATAAAACAGCAACAATCAATATTATGGGACCCAGCTTAGCTAAACTAAAAAAGTCAAGTTAAGACAAGGCGTCTGTAATCCGCGTAACTCGAGAACCGTTCGCCCCACCAACTTCAAATTCGACACACGTGTAATAAAGAGAATGCGTTGTTAAAAAGGTAGGTCTTTAGTCCATTCTTAAAAGGTGCAAAGGGGGGAGTTCCACAGACATGGGGCTGTGTAGCAGAAGGCCCGGTCGCCCATGGTACATATGAATGGAGCTGATTAATGTTTCAATATAGTACTAGCACTTGTTCTGTCCTGTATTCTTGGCCTATGTGATGATGGTCAAGGCTTGCTGTGCTGTGGGATGGCTACTTGCCTTAGAGGCTTATTTCACCCACTAATCTCTTATTGTTGTAGGTCCGTCATATCACTTCTCTATATAAGTTACAGTACACTTTTATGAAATGAGCATTATGGTCGAGTCTGTAAGTGACTTAACACCATGGTGTTTATATGCCACAGTATTTCATTGTTTTTTTTTTTTTTTATAACTTTATTTATAAGATTTTCAATTTTTGTAGACAAACAACCCCACATATACCCCACCCTCCCCGGTTCCATCATGTATTTCATTGTTTATTGTAGGTTCAGTATTTCCATTCCAGGCTTTAGGTCTGTGAGTCACCCAATGATTTTAAGTACAGTATTTTATTCCAACAGTTGGACCTCCAGTCAAGTTTTGACTCGATTTACATGATCCGTCACAACAATTTCATATTCCTGGGCTGGGACTGTTCCCAGTCTTAACGTCTAAGGAAATATGAGATTTACTCACTTCTCCTCCATCTGTTGTTCTTGGAGCGCTGCATACTCTTCCCTGGACATGCCTTGAGCCGCAGCGGGCGTTTGTTCACCACCAGGACTCGCCTCTCCTCCTGCAGGTGACATTCCCTTCAACTTATCGCCAATCATGTGCTTCACAAGGAATGCCATGGTTATAGTTCTCTTGGATGTGAATCAGTCCAAGGGGTTGGCAGTGCAAGGCCACTAGAAAGGAACCCACAAAGGAAAACCTTGATCAAGTTTAAATGCAGCCAAAGTAATATCAGCACATGAATAAGAGCTGCCGTCTTTGGTGACTTTCTAAATCGAAACCTCTGGCTACTGCGTGATAATGGGATATGAGTATCAATGTGTTATGACTGGGCTCAAGAGCTTAGCTCATAATGGCCAGCCTACTAACAATGCTCTTCGCCTTGGCACACAAGGTCCCGCTGGACAGACGGTAGACCCCAGACTTGTAAGCTACCGTTTATTGAATACCCAAAGTTAACAAATTATTGCTTCTGGCATCTAGCTATATTATGCGGGATTCAATGATGAAAATCCCCAGGTTTGGGATTAATCTAAATTGTAATATAATACTCTTTCTGTTTGTATATACTACACTACAGTGTGTAATCAGTATGTAAACAACGACTACATCCAAGGATTAGTGAAATTCTGGCATGCCAAGACTACCACCTTGGTCACCAAGGTGGTAGCAAACTGTGCACACTGTACAGTTTGTACAGTATGCAAGTGTAAATGAAAATGAAGTTGTGGGTGTTGGGTGAAATCAACCCTCAGCTATATTTCTGAGAAATATGGGAGGGGATGGTGGAGGGAAGCCTCGCCCCTGTGGGGCTTCCTTTCCCCCAAACCCTCCCCTACTGGGCGGAGTTTAGCCTTTTGTTTTACATGACTTGGGCCGTCTAATGAAGTAGACTCTAGAAAAGCATTCCAGCAGCCAGCTTGTAGCATGCCTCGTTAGGCAATAGACTTTCAATCCATACCTCCAACTTTTTTTTGCTGATAAAGTGAAGTTTGCTTTGGTCCGACATGTTTTGCGAAGTGCTTGCAGTTATGTTTAGGTTTGACTACTGGGTGCATGACTACTTGGTTGGGCTTGCTGGATGTATGTTCCAACCCCTAGTATGTCTGTCAGAAGACGTTGAGGGGTGATTTCACCCATGTGCGAAGTTGTGTTACATCCTTACAGTCTATGGTTACATCCCCGTTTAGGGGGGAAAGGGATGCAACATGAAGTGAATTTTTTATTTTATAACTCAAGATATTTACATAAACTTAAAGGACAACTTTAGTTTTTTTCAACCAAGGTTCATGTTTTAGGTTGTCATTTGCCGCTTTCTTTTGTTTTAGCCATTTTAGCCGGGTTACAGGGGGGGGGGGGCATTCGAACACACAACTTTATAGCGATTTATATTTTAATTATTTACTATATATTTACTAGACTCCAGGGGGTGGAAAACTGAAATGTTGAGCCATACAACACAGTATGGCATCCCCCTAGTAGTACCCCCTTCACATTCAGTAGATCCTGTGATCTTTTGTGGTCAGATGTCATTTCCTGGTGTCTAGTAGGACTATAGTAAATAAATAAAAAATCATAAAATGGTGTAAAAAATACATATTTAGCCCCATGTTCGAATGCCCCTGCCCACTGTCAAAAATAGCTAAAATCGCTAAAACGAAAGAAAGCAGCAAATAAAAATAATTAACACTCATCTTTTAGTTTCTCTAATAACAACCTAAAACGTGAACCTTGGTTGAAAAAAAACTAACGTTGTCCTTTAAATTGACTAACAAAATATATGACACACAATCACACAATCTAACCATGGAGTTTAACCACTTAACCTAACAAACACAAAATAAGGTACAACCAAAACCTCATTATTCTCTACTCTATAGAGTAGAATAGGATTTAAACTGTCTGGACAGAGGCTCTCTCTGAGTGGCTGACGACTCACTCGGTTTGTATATAGTAGTCACACCCGGGGCCCAGCTCAGTGTCATATTATCTACAGCCATCATTCATTGAGAATCTGTTCTGTAAAAGAGAGAACGTTTTATCCATCTAATATGGATGGGTGTTTTCGATTAATCTATCATGACTAAAATGGAGTTTCAGGTTAAAATGGGTTTGTATATCCAGTATTTGTATATAAATATTGGATCAAGCAAGTTAAAAAATGGAGGCCGAGTAGACAATAAAATTATGAAAGTGAAACATCCTATCAATTTTTTCCACAATAGGCTACAGTAAAGCTGTCAACATGCCAACATAATTTTATGATATAGTGTAGGGCAGATGTAGCCGGTCAGATCTGAGCCTGAAGGGCCACCATAGGGATGGCTGCACTATCCACTTCCTGGTTTTCAACAAGGTTTTCAATCAGTGTTACTATTTAAAGGCCTTGTAGTCTACCAAACAATAGGCTGCTTGGTGGTTACATGGCTGTGGGTCCTGAGACTTATGCTTGTTTAATGCTGTTGCCAGGGTGAGTAAGGGGTTTCATGCCTATTGGTTTAATGATGTTTATACTGTCTGATAATTGTAAATAAATATCTCTGCTGTTATAATTCAGGTTGATCATGTGCCAAACAACTGAAGGTACGCAAACAGACACATTGTTTTTTTTTAAGCCTACTTTGTGTTTGTTGGTGTAAATTAAAGTGTTTATTTGTTTTTGATCTCATCCTGTAGATTGCCACTGCTGCTTTGTTTAACTTGAGTTCATACATTGATTTTAGTATTTTGAGCCATTTCATATCGTTTTGTCTTCTGTTTTTTTTGTGTTTGTTGGTGTACGTGTACTTTCAACATGCCCTCTCGCCACAGCAAAGGTTCAACCTGAACCTGGGCATTATGTCTATGTTTATAAGCATGGTTTTAGTACAATAAACAATAATGCACATTCATTGACATTTGTCCATCCATCTTCAACTGCTTATCAGTAGTCTGATCGCGGGGGCAACGGCTCCACCAGAGTGTTCCAGACTTCCCTCTCCAGAGCAACATTTGTGACTTCCTCCTGGGGGATCATGAGACGTTCCAAGGCCAGTGAGTCGATGCGTTCATTTCCTCCAACTGTGCCTTGGTCTGCCCCGGGGGTCTCCTCCTCCCCGTGGGACGTGCCTCGAGGACCTCCCTAGGGAGACGGCCGAGAGGCATCCTAACCAGATGCACGAACCACCTAAGCTGGCTCCTTTCCAGGCGAAGGAGCAGTGGTTCTACTCTACTTTACTTGAGCCTTTCTCATTTCCAGTACTTTTATTTCTACTCCACTACATCTCAGAAGCAAATATTGTAGCCTATTTTTACTCCACTAGTCTACATTTATTTGAAAACTTTACTAGTTACTTTGTAGACTTTGTGATTATTATTAAAAATCATACATTAACCACTTCAGCCCTACCGGTGTATATACATTTCGGCCATTTGAAAATAGACGGTTTTCGAAGATTTTTTTTACATTTGATAATGTGACATTCTGCAGAATGAATAGCTTACTTTTTCTCTCTCTCTCACACACACACACACACACACACACACACGACACTGTCTGACTTCTGTGTGAGTCTATGGCTCCTTTTAATACTCTATGCCTGGTCTATGGTGAGAACTGAGAAGCTACCACAATCCAGCAGTAGATGGCGGTAATGCAACGATTATGGATGACAAACTACAATAAAACTCGAAGATAAAAGAAGAAAAGTTCCCTTCAAACTTCCCTTTAACCCTTGCTGTTCCAACTTCCAGCCGTCGTGCCTCTTTCTACTACCGCTGCGCTGAGAATGGTACGTGTTTAGTTTAGCTTATCATACTCATGTGTTAATGTTATATTTACAAATACATTAATCATCATAGTTGTCAATGTATAGATTTTCTTTGTAAGAAATAGTTGATGCTAAAAACGGCTTCATTTGACTACTTCGTTTTTCAATATCGTTGTCTTTAATTTGCCTGTATATTGGTATAACAAATGTTGAGCACTATGCTGTATGGAAGTGATCTCGCTGTGAGTCGTAATGTCAGCTACATACTAGTTCCCCTAGATTGCCTAGCAGATATCACAGGCATTTAGAATACAGGCCATAGAGTTATTTATATATATATATATACTAAGATACAGGCACAACGGCAGCATAGTGACTAGCTTGCAGGTCCAGCTATGCTATGGCTAACCTCGCCTCACCAGGCTTTCCACCACATGTAACGGTAGCATCACGTTGGCCACGTGTGCCATGAGTGTGCAAACTTTCTCATGACAAGGACCCCCAAATATATTTGGTTGTGGACCCCCATCTAAAAATACTGTTAGCCATCGAGGGACCCCATACAAGATTTGTTGTTTTTTTAATCCACATTTTCAATAAAAATGGATTTTTATTTTTTATTTAAATGTCAGATCTTTCGACTCGTGATTAGCCCAAACATTTAGACTCTGTAGAGGTTTTTTTTCCCGATTCTGACGAATCAGAATCGAAAAAAAACCTACGAGAGTCTAAATGTTTGGGCTACGTTGTGATCATAATTCAAGTATATGTATGTTCAATCGTTTTGCTCGGGATCCCCCTCGAGGAGTGAGGACCACTCTTTTGATAAGCACTGGTGTACATGATTAATGCTTGATTGACATGATGAATTAAACGGAATCCGATATAAATATGCGGATAACACCTTGGAGAACTGATTGCTCAAGCATACATGTGAGCTGTTGATACAGCTGTCATGAAGGACATTTTCCTTAATTTTAAAACTAGTATTCCTTAATCCCATGCAGGTATTACTTACTGAGGGACAACATGGCATCAATGTCGGTTTTTTCGAGGTGGAAGTAGCATGACCTGATGTTGGCAACTTGCTGCAGTTGTGTAAGTTAATTTTTCAGTATCTCATCATTAAGTCTACCGACTACCGGTATATACAAATTTGAGGTCTTTCTGTGAGGATAACTTTGTCCAGTTCTGCTACTGATTGCAAGTGATGACAATTGAGACTCTGAGATTGAACAGTCCTGTAATTGCATTGTTAAATGTATCCCGATTTTTTTATTTTGCTCTTCTGCCATGCTATATAATAAATTGGCCTAAAATTGCTCGTGTCTCATTCCACAGACCGAGGGGGTTTACCAGAAGCAGCCACTGTCTTCCAGTGCAAAAAATGTGTCTGCATGGCCACTGAAGGAGGCTAAGGAAAAGCTCCATTGCTACCATAAGAATGTTGTAGGCTACTTGGCTTCAAGACCCCAATAGAGGTATTATCAAGTTATGAAATAAAATAATTGATTAGATTATTTTGTAGCACATAGTTCAAAAACTTCAAACCTGCAAATGATGTTTATCTCACGATGGTCTTCCTAGCCTGTCTGGTTTTGACGACACTGCCTATTGGCATAGCTGATGCAGTTATTTTAAACTTGTACCCTGATGTAGTCTTGCCTTGAGAGACATTGATCCATGTTGGATTAATAGTTAATACACTAGATTTTTTTTTAAATTTGAAAGTCCCTTTAATATCTGCATGGCTTTAGCATCTGCAGTTGTATTGTATTAACATTCTATTTTCTGTCTTATCTGTTAGGTGTGGTGACCAAAATGAAGATGCAGAGGACCATTGTGTGATTATCTGCAAATGCAACCACTTTGAGAAGAGGCACAAGGATGTCTGTCCACTTGTCATCTGTCTTCAGGTACAAGGAATCTCCTACACTATCTTATTAAAAGTTCCTGCAATAAATCTGATCTTTTAATCCACCTTTTCAATAAAATTGATTAAGAATTAAGATTCTTTTAAAAAAAAAATGTCATCTTTAGACTCTTTGTGATCTTAATTGTTCAAGTATCCGATGTTTGTTTTTAAGTAGTTACTTGAATGTTAAATCGTTTTTGAGAAGCACTGGTGTTGTACATGATTAATGCTTGATTGACATGATGAATTAAACGGAATCCGATATAAATATGCGGATAACACCTTGGAGAACTGATTGCTCAAGCATACATGTGAGCTGTTGATACAGCTGTCATTAAGGACATTTTCCTTAATTTTAAAACGAGTATTCCTTGGTCCCATGCAGGTATTACTTACTGAGGGACAACATGGCATCAATCTCGGTTTATCCATACAAGTCACAAATGATGGTTCGAGGTGGAAGTAGCGGGACCTGATGTTGGCAACTTGCCGCAGTTGTGTAAGTTTTTCAGTATCACATCATGAAGTCTATATACAAATTTGAGATGTCTTTCTGTGAGGATAACTTTGTCCAGTTCTGCTACTGATTGCAAGTGATGACAATTGAGACTCTGAGATAGAACAGTCCTGTAATTTCATTGTTTAATGTATCCTGATTTTTATTCATATATATTTTAATATGCTGTAACATTTGTCCACAGGCTGCACTGTACACCAAAACCAGGATCACTGATGTGGTCTATGTAACACCTCTAAAAATGAACTGGTGAGAAGAACCCAGCTCTGATCTGGTTCAGGGTGTAGAATTCGCTAACCCTGGACCAAGTGCTAGGACTTGGGTGCCCTCCTTCATACAAAGGTGAGCACAAACATCTGTTGAAATAAACCTCAATTTGATGATTATAAAAATAATAATATATATAATTTAATAAAAGCTACCAAGGAAGTGGAATTGCCAGCACTACAAAGATGCTAGGCAACTTACAAGATGTTAATGATATTGGAGTAATGTGTTAATTCCAGTTTGATTGGCTGAAGTGAAAAATGTTGCAGAAATTACATCTGTCAGCCAAAAATTATTCAAACATTTCACATGGGTTCCCCTTATCTATGATTTGTTATTGCCTTCCTGATCAACCCTTTACTGCATGGACTGGAGTTGTCACCTTTTCTAACCAAGAGCACTCGGCCTGGCACATTTGTTCCAAATTAACCAAACCAATGTAAAAATTGATGACAAACTTTGCCAGTTTAACTTTACTTGAACTTGAGCAGTTGAAGTGATGGATGGACAAATATTCCATTTTCACGTTGTACAGTACGATTATTGGCGACAAACAACCAAGCAATATGTCATTTACACAATGCTAGTGAATACCTCATTGACAAATTAAACTGCTTTTCCTACAATGGCGATTTTAGTGTAGCAGCTTTATTTCACTGCAGATGATGTATTCTCACGATGGTCTTCCAAGCCCACAAGGCTTTGACGATGCTGCCAAATGGCAACACTGATGCAGCTTTCTCTGTTTAAGAACATGCATGATCAATATATAATCAATTGGCCTAAAATTGCTTGGGTGTCTCATTCCACAGACCGAGGGGCCTTACCAGAAGCAGCCCACTGTCTTCCAGTGCAAAATGTGTTCTGGCCAGTGGCCACTGAAGGAGGCTAAGGAAAAGCTCCCTTGCTACCATAAGAATGTTGTGCTTGGCGTCAAGACCCCAATAGAGGTATTATCAAGTTATGAAATAAAATAATGGCCGTATAGAGCGTCGCAGTCCCTCCCCCTTTCAGAACGACGAGTGGCCCAGGAAATGAGATGCAATGCATTTCTCCCATAGGATTTTCTTTAAGTATTTATTTAAAGACTGTTACGCCGCGGACAAAGCCAACTCGGATCATGACAATGAACACAATGTTTTGGGCCGATCAAATAATTTATAAGAAAAACAAATAGTGTTGTCTCCTGCCTTTATTTTCTTCTTTCTAATGATTTGATCGGCCTAAAATATTGTGTTCATTGTCATAATTTGTCACGATCCGAGTTGGCTTTGTCCACGGCGTAACAGTCTTTAAATAAATACTTGAAGAAAATCCTATGGGAGAAATGCATTGCATTTCATATCCTGGGCCACTCGTCGTTCTGAAAGGGGGCGGAACTGCGACACTATTGATTAGATGTGTTTGGATTATTTTGTATGCATGTAGCATGAAGTTCAAACCTGCAGATGATGTTTATCTCACGATGGTCTTCCTAGCCTGTCTGGTTTTGACGACACTGCCTATTGGCATAGCTGATGCAGTTATTTTAAACTTACCCTGAATTTACAGTTATGTATAAATGGCTAAAGGACAGTGTATTCTCTCACAAGGGATCTATGAGCACAAGCTCAGCATTTACTGCCGTCGATGGTCTTCAAATGTTAATCACGATGGTCTTCCAAGCCATTTTGGTTCTGACAACTGCCTATAGGCAACACTGATGTAGTCCTGCCTTGAGAGACATTGATCCATGTTGGATTAATAACTAGATTTTTTTTTTTTAAAGTCTCTTTAATATCTGCATGGCTTTAGCATCTGCAGTTGTATTAACATTCTATTTTCTGTCTTATCTGTTGGTGGCGTGGTGACCAAAATGAAGATGCAGAGGACCATTGTGTGATTACCTGGAAACTTCTTGAAGCTCTGAATGTACGTTTTTCAGTATCTTAATGATACATTTAAAAATTGCAGATTTACATGTCTTTCTGTGAGGATAACTTTGTCCAGTTCTGCTACTGAGTGCAAGTGACGATATTAGTGACTCTGAGATGGAACTCCTGCAAATGATTGCATTAAATGTATTCTATATTTTTATTGTCATTCTATGCTAATAAACTGCTACATTTGTCTACAGGCCATATGTTGACAGCCTGGACCTGACAGTATTTATACAGTGAGGGTTTGCAGTGGAAGTACCGTGCCTTGAAGTTGGATGTTGGCAACTTTTCATGGTGAGTGTACGTTTTCAGTGTTGTGAAGTGTATTTCAAAGATGCAGGAGTACATGTCTTTCTGTGAGGATAACTTTGTCCAGTTCTGCTACTGAGTGCAAGTGACGATATTAGTGACTCTGAGATGGAACTCCTGCAAATGATTGCATTAAATGTATTCTATATTTGTATTGCCATTTTACGCTAATAAACGGCTACATTTGTCTACAGGCCATACTGTATGTTGACAGCCTGGACCTGACAGTATTTATACAGTGAGGGTTTGCAGTGGAAGTACCGTGCCTTGAAGTTGGATGTTGGCAACTTTTCATGGTGAGTGTACGTTTTCAGTGTTGTGAAGTGTATTTCAAAGATGCAGGAGTACATGTCTTTCTGTGAGGATAACTTTGTCCAGTTCTGCTACTGAGTGCAAGTGACGATATTAGTGACTCTGAGATGGAACTCCTGCAAATGATTGCATTAAATGTATTCTATATTTGTATTGCCATTTTACGCTTATAAACGGCTACATTTGTCTACAGGCCATACTGTATGTTGACAGCCTGGACCTGACAGTATTTATACAGTGAGGGTTTGCAGTGGAAGTACCGTGCCTTGAAGTTGGATGTTGGCAACTTTTCATGGTGAGTGTACGTTTTCAGTGTTGCATCGTGAAGTGTATTTCAAAGATGCAGGAGTACATTGTCTTTCTGTGAGGATAACTTTGTCCAGTTCTGCTACTGAGTGCAAGTGACGATATTAGTGACTCTGAGATGGAACAGGCCTGCAAATTATTGCATTATTAAATGTATTCTGTATTTATATTGCCAATTTCAGGCTAATAAGCTGGTTCATTTGTCTACAGGCTGCCAAGACTGGGATCATTGATGTGGATTTTCAACACCAACAATGAGTTTGTGAGAACCAAGACTGAAGAACTGCATCATCCTTTATGTTGACAGCCTGCACTCTGGAGTCTGGACAGACTCTCCTCATATTGTACCACTAACTTAATTATAGTAATCATAATGATGGAGCAAAAAAAATAAATGCAAGCGTTCCATATGCCACCATGGTGAATGTAGTCATTTCTTTAATTAAAAAAATGTAATGTATATATTTTTACATGGAAAATGACTGGTACACATTTATTTCTGAAACTACTTTTCTTATTAGACATTGTATAATTAGCTTTTTTTCCCCCTTTTTTTTTGGCATCTGTCTTCAAGTTAAGAGTCTGATCTACCAATTCATATACTAGAAAGGTTAATGT
Organism: Protomyctophum bolini; assembly: GCF_963924005.1. Taxonomy (NCBI): domain Eukaryota; kingdom Metazoa; phylum Chordata; class Actinopteri; order Myctophiformes; family Myctophidae; genus Protomyctophum; species Protomyctophum bolini. Next base: position 5,474,606 of record NC_137873.1, on the reverse strand, counting down.
CCATACTTGGACTCTTTAAACATATGTTGCAATACTATGTTTAAAATAAGAATAAAGCATCGGTCTTGCAGCATCCATAAATTGTTCCTGGTAACTTCGTGGCATGCCATGGTATCTTGTCATTTAACCCAGTGCCAGTCTTTAAGGTACCCAATCAGTGTTGGTTTTTGACAAGTTGGGTTTAGTCTTTTGAATGAAATTCCATTTAGTTTTAGTCTGTGTATGCATTACGTTTGCAGGTTGAGAACATCAGTCCTCTGTGTTTCAATTTTTATTTGTGACATCCTATAAAGCCCTACAGTCTTTATAGGCAGTGACGGTGTATATAACCTACTGGTATAAAAGTACATATATTTGGTTTCGGCTTTTCGTAGTAAATTGGTGAGGTGCCCTGTGCTGGCTGTTTTTGACCACTTGGTGGCGGGCTTGAGAAGCACAGCTTCTATAAGGTGTGCACTTAAGGTGACACAGGTGCACTGACAAGGGGCTAGATGCAGGCATTGGGCCGCCAAACCGTTCTTACCAGCAGCAGCCAGACAAGGAGAGAACCATTCAATATAACTGGTATGTTTTGTCATTTCAACTGCTCACTTCTGATAACACTCAAACTGGATCAAAGACTGGACATCCATCTGTTACTATTTTTTGTGTGTACTGCGTAGGATCACTCTCATACCATACCTGTGAAGTAACTGCAAAGGAGACTGGAAAATGGAAAAATGGCAGTTACAAAAGGTATAGCGGTCCTAGCAGTACATCCAAGTGGTAGAAAAGAGCTCATGCGTGTTCTCTACTACCATCTAGTGTAAGGTAAGTTAACATGCAAAAGGGAAATGTTGCAGTGCGTGAGTGACCTAATTATGGATAAGGGCCGGGGACAATTCTATACTATACCTCACAAACACAGAGTGCAGAGTGATAAACATCCACTTTACATGGTTTTTTATGGACATTTATTTTCATGAAGCAAACATTTAGTGATTTCATCTGTAGGTGCCACTGGTAGCCTACTCCATAAGACGAGTGGTATAGGCTATCTGTCCTCCTGGCACCTGATTGCACTAGAGGTTTTCAAAACGAGACTGATATTATTATACTGAAATTGTGTCTTGGTTAAAATGACATGATCTGAAATGAATAATTGTGCATGAGTATATTTAAAGCATATCCTATATTTTGTATTGTTCTAAGTTGGATTCCCCTGATGTATCGGCCACATATCGGTCACGACCGATATTTGCGGTCTATATCGGACATTAACCATGGCAGTAGACCATATTTATCTGTTGTTGATAAGCTGGCTACCGGTATGTTGGTTTGTTGGTTATCTGCAGCCTACCAAGCTGTAGTTTATGAACATCTATTTCTTGTATTGAAGATTTATTTGTTTCCCTGGTACAAAAGGGGGAAATAAAAACAAACTATATAAACATTTATCTGTTGTCGGTATTGGCTAAATTATTTTAAACATCTGTATCGGCCACGAATTTCGATCCATATCAGTGTGCATCCCAGTTGAATTCAATTGGCTGGGAACCCCCTGGAGCCTGCAGGCCCCTGGGGGTCTCTGGACACTACTTTGCAAAACACTGTGCCCCAAAGTGGCATCTTCCAGATGTCACTGGCAGCCCACAGGCCAAGAGTTACGTTTACAAGTAGTTCTCCTTTGGGAACCATAGAACTTGAATGTACTCACTCATATTGTATAACTAATTGTAGATGATAATTTATAAGCAAGGTCTTGTTGATCTGATGCATGCAAATTCCAAGAAGTCTTCAGCAGCATCTGTCATGACATGGAATATCCTTAAAGATTCACAGTAAAACAAATGGTTTTTTTTTCTCGCAACCATGAATGAGTCTGGGCCTGTTGAGGCGTATCGGAGTGTTCAAAGTAGTGCTATAAATAGAGCACTGTAAGCACACCTTAAGAAGCAATTCAGCCAAGCAGCCAATGGTGAGAGGGGAGCAGACAGACGGCCTCTCTGGGGGAGGACAGTGCCTGAGGGATGCTTCTCTGTATTTACGGACACAGGCCAGGGCTTAGTACAGCTGTGTGCATGCGTGTATGCGTGCGTGCATGTGTGTGCGTGTGTGTGTGAGAGAGAGAGAGAGAGAGAGGGGAGGGGGGATGGGGACCAACAGTGGGATGGAAGCATTACAGTCACAAAGTAAGAGAAGGGAGGGATTTATTCAGAGGAGGAGTTTATCAAGAGCCAGAGTGCTTAAAAGAGATGGGGGAGGAAATATGAGAGAGAGAGAGAGAGACAGGGTAAGCGTAATAGAGTAAGAGAGGAGGGAGAGAGAGATGCTGTTGCCAGGGAACAGCGGTGCAATAGAGTGTCCATCTTTGACAGCTTGTGAGGGATAAACACAATATTACACTGTGACTCCGCTTTCGAAATGGACCTCGAGACAGGAAAACAGCTGATCTGGACATGAGGGAGGGCTCATGTGATTCGTTGCATTCTTTTCGCTCAGCTGAAAAGATAGAGAGAGAGAGAGAGAGATACACAGAGACGGTAGGCAGGTGTTTGCATTACATAACCGCCATAACACAGCTTCCATCATAATGACGTCACCACAGCAGGATTAGAGCCCGGGGGCATTAGAATTGGTGAACAGCGAAGAGTTGGAGAAGGAGAGGGGACGTGGATTCACAGAGCTACTAGCAGAGAAGCAAAACAGGTGATTTTAAACGTGTGTGTGGCCGAGGATGACCCTTTTATCCCCAAAACAGCATGAAACTCAACTGACTGACTGAGGACCACAGAGGTACACGTAAGGATGGGAGCAGGATGGTGGTGCGTGATGATGTGTGACGATCCAAGCTCTCTCACCCGTTCTCTGCCTCAGACTCAGTCTCTGTCAACAGCAACATCACCAGCATTCTCTCAGCAAGCAGCTGAATGAACACCCCCCCACCCCCACCCCCCCCCCCAGCGCTGATTCCCACGCGCCTGCCTCACCTGCACATGTCACCAAGGATGGCCCTCTATCCTAGACACCTCTAGAGAAGAGGTCCAAAGAAAAGAGAAACAGGAGGCAACACAAAGAAAAGAGAAACATTTGCCAAAAGGAGAAGACTTCTTTGAAGGTGAGCGTCTTGCTGTAATTTTTATTTTCTAACATTTTGTTGGGTTCTTAGGTGAAGTCCTTTCTCTACTATGCTCCATGGCAGACTGACTAGACTGACTAAATGCACCCAGCAGAGCACTGCTTCAATTGACTACTCAATGACATTAAATGCTCCATTTAATTCTGCTAATGCGATTCAAGATTTGCCAACACGATGTCTTTCTCCATCCATCAAATATCGAATGGCCAGTCTTTGTGTTATATGAGGTGCTACACACTCTCTCCCTCCCTATATCGCTCGCTCACGCACAAACACACGCACGCATACACGCATGCGCGCGCACACACACACTCACAAATGAACACGTGCCCATGCACGCACGCACACACACACATACTTTGGAGATGACAATAATTTTTGTTTCACCTGCTCAAGGAGTGTCTCAATAAATGAGCCAAGCACCATCTTATCAATGGAAACCTATGCTAATAACAAGTGAAACACCTCCCTTCCTTCTATACATCCATCCATCTTCAACCGCTTATCCGTAGTCGGGGTAAAGGGGGGCAACAGTTCCACCAAAGTGTTCCAGACTTCCCCCTCCAGAGCAACATTAGTGACTTCCTCCTAGGGCATCCCGAGACGTTCCAAGGCTAGTGAGTCGATGTGTTTCCTCCAACTGCGCCTTGGTCTGCCCCGGGGTCTCGATCCTCCCAGTGGGACACCTCCCTTGTCCTTAAAATAGTTTGATCATTGTCAGTATGAGTGTGGTGATTGCACCCTTTTCACTCAGTAGCTGGTATTAGTTAGGGGAGGACAGGTACATATACCGATAATTGTTTTTCCTGCACAGGTTTCTGATACATCTCGCTGAAGTCACTGACTATAGAGTAAAAGAAGCATTTCATTTATCCACATTTTGCATCCCTATTCTGTGCATGTCATAACAGGTAAACATTCGGCCAATATAGCCATTATGTTTCTGAAAATGGCAGATCTTCAATATCCCAAAATGTCACAACCCCTGTGACCCCGATCAATGAAGTATATAGGAAGTGGTAATAATAATAAAATAAAAACTTGAGCTTGAGACCTGAGCTTGTAGATCAGCTCTGTTCAGCCAAGATATTTAATCTACAGCAAAAACAGAAAAGTATAGTATAGTCCTGGGGGACTCCAGTCAAATAAGAAAACAAAACATCACCCCATCTCTGAGATAAAATGTTTTACTCTAAGTTACAGAGTTGGGGGGGATAGTGAGTGAAGGATGCGTTTAGAAGAACCGGCCTGCCATCTGGACATAAATCCCAGGCCAACGTTGCTTCTGTGTCCATCAGTCAGTAATTCACTGTATGAGCAGCTGGCGCTCTGGCTAATGACATCTGTGCTGATAACAAAGCATACACGCGCTAATCTTGTGTTTCTGTGTGAATTCTCTAGTTTGTTCTCAGCCTGTCACACGATTAGCGGGGGTAATGAAGTTTGCGGTATCATGAGCTTAGAATTATACGCTTCCCTCTGTGCATGTTGATTAGATTGGAGATGCTTATGGTCATGTATTCGCATCCCATACAGCAACATTTATCTCAAGTTTCTTTCTTAACTAGAATAAAAGTTAAATTTCTTCAACACTTTATGGACCCTCATAGACAAATACTGTAGGTGCAAAACAAGCTACACAAATGTAATAATCCAGTAATGATAAGAAAAAAGACTGTTGTAAGTAGCTTCTTTGTAGACTTGTAGAGCTATATTATTCTGCATGACTGGATGTCTCTTTACCCCCACATAAGATGGAATCTTATAATTACAAGGTCATAACTTTGAAAACAGTGAGTCTTTTGATGCAGGCTGGACATGATATAGCTCAAGAAATTATCCTGATTCTCTAGTCTAGTATACATTACATCCCTCTCTTGCTCCATATTTATCAGTGAAAGCATATGCATTTAAAACTTATAGCTCATAACTTGAACAGAAGAGATGAGAATTCCCCTTATCATAACATGACATGTTCTATTTCATTATATTGCTCTTTTTAGAGCCTTGTGAATTAGCAGAACAATTGCTTAGAGTGCACACATTGAACATTTTAGCCACAGTCACCCTCACCGACAAGTCTGCGGCCCGCCCACCATGTGACCCCTGCTGCAAGTGGCCTGTTAGGCCCCATTTGATGAATGTCCTGGAAAAATGGGTCTGGCAATATGAAACATCAGTACCATGTCAGTGGGCAAATAGAGAATGGAAAGATTTGGTGTTCTGTATGGCTGGGCTGTGTGTGTGTGTGTGTGGTCCCTAATAGTCTTTCACATACGTGAGATGCATCACTGCTCCTCGTGCCTCGGTGGCCAGCAACACAGAACTGACCACGTGACATAATGTATTGTATATTGTATAAATGGACTGGCAACAATAAGCGGAGATTTCTCTTATTTGATTCAGCGCTTGGTTACATAATACTGAAAGCGCACGTAATCAGAACGCTATGGCTTCATGGGCCGTTATGGCCGTTTGACTCAAAGCGTAATGGCTAACAACTTTGTGTCCTTGTGTGGAAGGTACACAGTAATATCAGCAGTGTTCATTTATCTATTTGTAAGAGAGTGTTGCATTTAAATTTAAGGATGATTTTATTGTGTAAACACACCTTTTTATGATCAGAGTCCTTGCCCATAGCAAAGCATATGCTGGAACATGTTTGTGTAATGCACAAAAAAAAGTGTATTTGTTATTTATTTATTATCATTTTGTCAGTTTTTGAATGTTGTTTTGTGCTGATCCTCGATAATTTACCTGTAAAAGATTGTGGTTGTGTTGTGTTCTGCTGTCACTGGGTGTCTAACGGTTTAGATTTGTATGAAATTATGAATTACTAAGCAAATATAGGGTAGGCCTACCTGACAGGGTTCATAATTATTAATTATACAGTTTAAATTGACAATTATTGCTTTGCTCTGTGCATCCTCAGCACGTGCTGTGAATAATGAACCAAATCTTAGAGTAAGTGCGTGCATGCGTGTGTGTGCGTACGTTGATAATGATCTGTCATGTGTCCTCCACAGTGAGCTGAAGCCTGTCCTGGCAGAGGATGG
>NC_137873.1:4808432-4815932 GCF_963924005.1 Protomyctophum bolini | reverse complement strand
CCTGGTCCACCCCAGGTACTACAATACCCATAATGCCCTGGTCCACCCCAGGTACTACAATACCCATAATGCCCTGGTCCACCCCAGGTACTACAATACCCATAATGCCCTGGTCCACCCCAGGTACTACAATACCCATAATGCCCTGGTCCACCCCAGGTACTACACTACTGTACTACAATACCCATAATGCCCTGGTCCACCCCAGGTACTACACTACTGTACTAGTTTACACATACTCAAGTCAATGTACTGTGTTACTGGCCATCCTGCAGCACGCTCTCCTTCAACCACTTACATTCTATAAATTAGAAGACTAAAGTTTAAGAAGAAGTAGTGTGAAGAGCCGATCTACAAGCTCACAACGCAGTGCGAACCGACGCGGCATGTGCTTGTAGATCGGCTCTTTTCACTAGTAAAACGGGCAAACGTTTAATATCTCTTTTGGGTCACGGGCTAAAAGGTTTGGGAAGCACTGCTCTAGACTTGTCCAACTGGATCTGAAACGTCTCTGTACTCGACTACGACTACTTTCTTAAGTTTCTTCTCTATACTCCAAATATCTCTAATACCACTCGAAAATCTAATACTACTCGAAATGTCTATCTAATACCAAAAATAGCATATAGGGTTTAACTGGTTAAACAAAAGCCGTTCTCTCCAGTCCTTCTCTCCCTCCGCTAACCAACTTCACATCCCTGGTGTGTGTGTGTGTGTGTGTGTGTGTGTGTCCCTTTAACAGCATAGACAGACTAGCTACTCTTTGCGCTCTCCTCAGTAGTGTGGCGCAGATTAAATTCTGGAATTAGCGTGACCTAAACAAGCAGCCGGAGTCGAGGGCCACTCAGGCCCCACGTGACTGGCGTGACTTACTGACTGACTCGCTGGTTGGTTGGTTGCCTGGCTGACTGACTGACCGGAGGGCCTACTGTGCCAGACGGCCTTGGCTGCAGTGGGATTATAACGTGCAGCCTCATCCGGTCCCCCCCCCCCACATCCCCGCGTCTGATTTCAGTTTCAAAGCAGCCGAGACCTGTGCAGACCGGTTTCCGTACGCCACTCTCTCTCGCGTCGGGGCAAGGGGATGAATCATGTTTATATACAAGTCAGCCGCTCACTTGACAGCCCCAAAGCGCTTTGACGCAGAATTTGTGCTACAAAAAAACGACATACATTAGGCGTCAACACGCGTGCCAAGTACGAGGCAGCGTACATTATTCAGTCACGTCTTGTCGCAGCTTGTGTTTAATGCAAAATATCTCGGTCCTCTACTTGAAGCGAGCACTGCGTCTCTCCGACCTGTGGAGAAAAGGAGGAAGCGCGCCATGGTTCCATGGTTTGTGCTGTAGCGTTCTGCAGGCAGAGCCCAGTGAGCTGTCATGCTTAACCTAGTTCACAGTTCCACTAGCACTACTGCTGTCTGGAGGGGGAGGGGGAGGGGTTGAAAGCCTCTCCTCTCTTCCGTACTCGCCCTCCTCTTCTCTTTTCTTTCCTTTTCTCTATCTCTCTCCATGTCATGCTCTCCCTTCTCTCTCTCTCTCTCTCTCTCTCTCTCTCTCTCTCTCTCTCTCTCTCTCTCTCTCTCTCTCTCTCTCTCTCTCTCTCTCTTTGTTGTTGCCATGCATCATCCTCTCTGTCTCTCTCTTTGTCGCCATGCAGTCAGGAACAGGCAGATAACATTGGCTCGGTGGCTTCAGTGCATCTGCAGGCACTATCTCTTATGGTGGCACCCACTACCTGGACATCTCAGATAAGACGCGGCTCCATTCAGGCCAAGGCGCTGTAAAGACACGATAAGAAATCCATATTTGCCTCTCCGCTATAGCTTACTGTACACTAACGAGACAGGGATCCCGTAATGGCGTGGCTCTCCCCAGTGTGTATATCTGACATCATCTTGACGATGGCGTCGGGTCTAGCCCAAATATGGAGAGACGGCGGGCCCGGTAATGGCAATTAAGGAACTTCAGCTTTTTTTTTCTCTGTGCCATATCCATGATGTCAGTCAGTCTGATCTGACCCCTCGTACTGGAAGACGCTTTATAGGCAGACGGATAGGATAGCCTCCTATCGCAGAGGCACGCCATGAAAACGTTTAAGTAGCTTTTTTATTCAATAGATTCGTAGATACATAAATGGGGGCCAATGGGGGGTTACAGTAGAGCGGATTAGCTTCACAAAGTGCTTGAAACTTTTAACTTAAATAATCGTGGAATCGTGGCCAATCGACAACCAACATTGCGAGAGGTTGACTTAAAAAAAAAAAAAAAAAACGTTTAACTTAACCTTGCACACTATATGATGCTCTCATGTCATTCTATGCCTCTCTTTCCTTTTTGCCACCTGTTTATGTCGTCTTTCTCTGTCCCCCCTCGCCTCTTCTACTAGTTACATTACACATCTTTAACAATATGAAATGTCTCTCTAGACACTCTCTCTCTCTAGTCTTTCTGTGTATGTAAGCAAGTTGTTTTCTCCCTTTTCCTCGTACAGTATACTGTACAGTATCCGTGACCTCTCTCTCTCTCTCTCTCTCTCTCTAGTTACTACCTGTACACGTATGATAAGATGGTGGCCCCCAACGTGTCCCTGAGGAGAGAGGCGGAGGTCAGCCCTGATGTCCTGGGGGTTCTCCTCAAACACCACTACAGCCGACAAGCACTGAGCCACGACGAACCACCAATGGGTCAGTACTACCAACAGACACTCATCACAGATATGAGAACGCTCTGTGCTTGTTGTATACTGTGCATAATTATCACATCGACGCCTCATCAAACGGTAGCAGATCCACAAGCTCAAAACGCTCAAACGACACATTATGGACGGGAGGCGGACTATTTTCCGACAGCATTCTAGCCGACGGGGCAACGGTCCGCTCCGCAGCGGGGGGGGGGGACATTCGCTGCGATGCGAAAAGGCGATGGTCCGACATGCGCTGCTCCTGTGCTTGTGGTTATAGGGTTAGGTTAGGATTGAGGTTTTCGGATCAATATGCTGTCGGAAAAAAGACCTGCACCCCTTATTGGACATGATGCGGTTTTCCAAAAATGTCATACCACACAAAATATCAAGGTGGTGCCTGCAAAGAACACGGATGTTGCAGACACTAGAGCGTGTGGTATATGTGTGTGTGACACTGGAGGGGCTATACAGGCCTAAAATGGAGACTAATGGTGTTGCACAAAAGATACAAAATGTACGTATGAATGCCCATTGTGAAGTGCGTTGAGAAAGCACGTAGCGCATAGAGAAGCGCTAAAAGAATGCAATCCGAATCCATTATTATCCTGCTACCCTAATAGACAGGGGTACATGAGCACCTGGCCGTTCATTCGTGCTCTATCTCCGACCAAGCCACACTTCCACCACACATCTCTCTATGCAAAATAAAACCTGCACACTCCCACAAAAGACATAGACTACATTGCATTCGCCAGAAATGTCTTATTTACTGTTTAAATATTACTTTTCTGAAACACGCTATTCTTGCTCAACCTCAACAGCCTACGTCAGAATCGTCATGTTGGCGTCTACTACGCCAACTACGTTCACTTAATGGGGCCAGTCCTTCACAGTGACACACGCGTTAGATCAACCACGCGACCGGGATGGTTTCTACCCCTCAATGTCGTGCCTACTCTACACTGCCATCCGAAGGCCCCTCCCCCTTTCACTGCTCCTGTGTCGCCAACTACGTTCACTTAATGGGGCCAGTCCTTCACAGTGACACACGCGTTAGATGAACCACGCGACCGGGATGGTTTCGACCCCTCAATGTCGTGCCTACTCTACACTGCCATCCCAAGTCCCCTCCCCCTTTCAGCGACTCGAACAGCAGCTCCGTCCGAAAGCCGACAGCACTGCACAGCCCCACACATGTCACACACCCAAATGAATCGAATGAATGAATAAGGCGCTTATATCGCTTTTGCTCAGTGGATGGGACATTTACATTAAAAGCTATCGGATGGACGCGTGGATAACGGCATCGTTGTGTGCACTCGGAGGGAAAGGTTCCATATAGCTTCCATGCTAGCTGCTTCAGACACAGGGGAGGGGAGTGAGATTGCCCGCCTCACGGGACTCCAGTGCGAAATAGCGCTTATGCAACAATTACCCTAAAAACAACACCTCAACTCGATGTCATTGTGAATACGAATTTCGAGCGCAAATATAATTTTTGGAAGGACACTTTCACCCAGTATGAAGCGAAATGTGGAAGCCGTGTGTGTCACACCAAAACGGGTGCCCTATATAATCCTGTAACGCCGTGCATTCTGTGCTTGCGTGCGCATTTCCCAAATCTCAGTGATTTATCCACACATCGCTCTGTGTGTGTGTGTGTGTGTATCACTACATTAGTTGCCTGTTCAAAACTAAACTACACTTTATGAAATCATTGTTGCAGCCTACACACATATATTCAGGCCCATTCAGAACACATTTCCCAAATCTCTGATTTATCCACACATCGCTCTGTGTGTGTGTGTGTGTGTGTGTGTGTGTGTGTGTGTGTGTGTGTGTGTGTCGCGTCGCCCTCCAGCTGCAATTGCGAGTGTGCGCTGTGTGGGCTCCGTCTAATGAGCAAATTTAGAACTTCCTGTCTGAGAGCTAGCAGATTTAAGACATCCGGTTGCTTTCAGAATAAAATAAGGTTATTTAATTCGTTAAATAAATAATTTTTACATTACATTATTAGTATTATTATTACATTACAGTTATTGTAAAGACACACATTATGTTTCTGTGTAAAAATAAGTAATTAAATAACATAAAAAAGTTATCTAAATGGATAAATGCTATTCACTGGAGTGCATGGACTTTAGAAAGTGGACACTGGACAAAAGGTCCATTCTGGGTCCAGAAACGGTAATTTCTTTGCATTGACCCCAGTAGAAGCTCTGCTGCTGTGAATTTTACACCTCTCCCGCTTAGCGGAGACTGTGGGGTGGTAGAGGACATCTCCCCGGACGCGTGGGTATGTCCAGATAGTTGCCTCGCGGAGCCGTCTTTTGTCCAGTGTCCATTCTGGGTCCAGAAACGGTAATTTCTTTGCATTGACCCCAGTAGAAGCTCTGCTGCTGTGAATTTTACACCTCTCCCGCTTAGCGGAGACTGTGGGGTGGTAGAGGACATCTCCCCGGACGCGTGGGTATGTCCAGATAGTTGCCTCGCGGAGCCGTCTTTTGTCCAGTGTCCATTCTGGGTCCGGAAACGGTACATTTCTTTGCATTGACCCCAGTAGAAGCTCTGCTGCTGTGAATTTTACACCTCTCCCGCTTAGCGGAGACTGTGGGGTGGTAGAGGACATCTCCCCGGACGCGTGGGTATGTCCAGATAGTTGCCTCGCGGAGCCGTCTTTTGTCCAGTGTCCATTCTGGGTCCGGAAACGGTAATTTTTTTTGCATTGACCCCAGTAGAAGGGCTCCAGCTGTGAATTTTACACCTCTCCCGCTTAGCGGTGACTGGGGTGTGGTACAGGACATCTCCCTGAACGCGTGGGTATGTCCAGATAGTTGCCTCGCGGAGCCGTCTTTTGTCCAGTGTCCATTCTGGGTCCGGAAACGGTACTTTTTTTTGCATTGACCCCAGTAGAAGGGCTCCAGCTGTGAATTTTACACCTCTCCCGCTTAGCGGAGAGTGGGGTGTGGTAGAGGACATCTCCCCGAACGCGTGGGTATGTCCAGATAGTTGCCTCGCGGAGCCGTCTTTTGTCCAGTGTCCACTTTATAAAGTCCATGCACTCCAGTGATGAGCATTTATGCATTTAGATAACTTTATTATTACTATTATTATTATTTAATTACTTATTTTTACACAGAAACATAATGTGTGTCTTCTAGCATCATATAGCATCATTTAAATGCTTAATTTGTAGTTTCAATGTGCAAATGAAACTTATTTTTCATACTCTAGAGGCTACTCTTATTTTGAAGAGATCGTCCACCCGAAGTCTTAAATCTGTTCATTAGATCTGTTCACTAGACGCTGCCCGCTGTGTGCAGGGCACACTACTGAGTTTAAAAACACAGCTGAAACATGAAGTGGAATCTGTCAACTCCCGCAATTTCCTTCTTCCCATATTGCGCTGCAACGACACTGGGATGAGCCCGCCGAAGGCGGGCGAAATTCTAGTTATTATTATTTCAAAGCACTTGCAGCATTTCTGCCACTGTTTTAAGTGTCGCCCTCAAACACAACTCACTTGTTGAAAAATGTATGTGGAAAATAATATAAAGGCTTTGGGTGGAACGGAACAGGGCTGATGGAAATAATTTGTTTTACAAGCAGGAATCTTCTCGTGGTGACTGAGAGCTGTGTGGAAATTGTTAAACGCCACTTGTTCGTTTTGTAGTGTGGTACGGTATATCCGTTTAAACAAATTGTTTTGTTTTGTTTTTTATTGATAGGCTAATAGTAGTTTAAGGCCCGCCCGAACCCTATAACTACTAGAGAGGCATGAAAATGGTCCCAACGGTCTGCCCTAATTTGTCATATTGGGGCATGGGCCTGTTTACAGAGCTGTATGTAGTAACACAGACGCTCTGTGCATATATATTATACATGCACGCATCATATAGAGACAGATGCATAGACGGCTCCATGGTTTAACTGGTTTCCTAGTTGCTCGAGGCACTACACTGCTCTCTCTCTCTCTCTCTCTTCTATGCATGTCATTATTTACCTTGCTTATTTTGAAGTCGCTCTGGATAAGGGCGTCCGCTGCCTAAATTGTGATTGTAAATTGCGAGTGGGAGACAAAACGAATCACCGCTCGCATGCGGCAGGCTCACGACAGACATGCAGGAGCACACACACACACACACACACACACACACACACGCACACGAGGTGGGTCTGGTACGTCTAGATATAGCACGCACAAACAAGCATGCGAGACAGGTAAACACTGGGACCACACACTGTTTTGGTTGCACACACAAAGCAGACACACCTACAGCGGGAATAATAATGCAAATGCAACGACGCACGCGCACAACGTAAACACATTGCACAGACACAATGACACGCATGCTATATATAGACAGCGCGCGCCCAGAGCAAACATGAGCATACTATAGTATACACACACACACACACACACACACACTAGACTGTAGATGTATGCACAGTACACGCCACGGCGGATGCACAAACACTGTGCATGTGACACGCCCGTGTGCATAATATGCCCAACACGCTGTTTTGAAAACATAAACATTACCATGTCTCTTTTGAGTGTCACATGAACGCACGCATGTGTGTGCGCGCGCGCACACACACACACACACACACACACACACACACACACACACACACACACACAGTATAGAGTATAGACCTACAGTACTTGCCCGTGTTGTGTAGTATACATGCATGCATATCTTATGACTACACAATCAGCTTACACACTTCTATGCACTCATACATACCCCTCCCTTAAACACACACACACACACACACACACACACTCCATTGACTCCGGCCACACACATA
>NC_137873.1:4765932-4803432 GCF_963924005.1 Protomyctophum bolini | reverse complement strand
GAACACTGAGGAGTGTACGTAAGACGGAGTCTGGGAGAATGTTAATGCTTCCCATTCTGTATGTGCGAGTGAATTTATTTTGTCTCCATGTGTATATGTGTGTGTGCTACCACTCGTGTGTGTATGGAACGGGGACGGGGGGGGCATCACTGTGCTTACTGGGCCTGCCCTGAGTGTGTGTGGCACCGCACACACACACACACACACACACACACACACACACACACACACACACACACACACACACACACACACACACACACACACACACACACACTACTACACTAGGCCTTTTGTTTGGGTTTCCAGTGAGCTTTATCTTGAGATAGGGGCTGTTCTGCTGGCCTGAGCTCAGGCCTGGAATGTTCTCTCTCTTCCCCGTCTCTGTGGCTGAAAATCCTAGACTCCGCCCACCCTGCCCTGCCCTACTCTGGCGTCAACCCCAGACTGTCTGGCAGTGGGAGAAGGCGTGAGTGTGTGTGTGTGTGTGTGTGTGTGTATATGTATAATAGAGAGAGAGAGAGTCTAATGTGTGTGTGTATGAGAGAGAGTCAGAGAGAGTCTAACCCACTGGTTCCCTAACACTGGGTCGGGACTCATCTGTGGGTCGCGGACACATTGTTAAATTGTTATTGGTCCCCTTATTTTCCTAAATTTGGTTTTTAATCATTATTTCAAAACATTTTCAAAAAACATTCCCAAAAAAAGCAAAACGTTTCACTAATTAAAGTAACTTCATGAAGAAATAAAAGAAAAATATTAAGAACTTCCATAAATGAGAAGAACAGACGTAGTCTAGCTCTTTATCTGCTATTTTCACTATAGTTTGGGTCCCGGGAGAATAATATCTCATTTCTGTTTTGGGTCACGAAGTTTGGGAACCCCTGGACTAACCTGACTATAACCCTCCTTTCCTCCCTCTCCCTCTCTCTCTCGCCCAGTTGTCAGAGCTACGGCAGCGGTTGGAGCAGGCGGAGGCCGACCGACAGGAGCTGCAGGAGGAGCTGCGTGGCGAGCGGGAGGCGCGGGAGAAGCTGGAGCGCACCATCTTGCAGCTCAAGCAGCAGATGGCGGCCCAGAGCGGCGGCGGCGGCGGCAGCCCGTCTCCTCCGCCCACCCCCTCCTCCACCACCGGACCCCCCAACAACACCACCACCCACTCACCTCCTCCGCCCCTCTCCTCCTCCTCCTCCTCCTCCTCCACCACCTCAGAGGCCTCCGAGGGCGGCCAAAAGTAGCATACCGGCACACCACCACACACCGCCCCCACTCCTCCCCTCCTTTCTCCTCCTTTTCACCTCCTGGAACTCGTTACCGCCCACTTCCGTCGGTCTGCCAGTGAAACCCCCCCCCTGTAGACACAAACTAATCAGCCTGACCCAGGACACAGGGAATTCAACCATCAACCACCCTTTATTTAAGGCTGCTGGTTGTTTTTGGCGTCACAAACCCGCTTCTCTTCACAACTTTCTTTAAAAAAATATATTTAATTATTTTTAATAACGTATGACGTTCAATGTTTGTCTTTTTACAAATTTAAAAGAAATAAGTTTTCTGTCATGTGCTTTTTTTATTTTATTATATTTTATCCATCCGCTCCCTTTCTCCTTAAAAACAGTATTTAAACTTTTTTTTTTCTTCCTTTTTTGTACATTTTGATTTAATTTATCTTTTTTTTAAACTTTTCTTTATGGAGAGCAGAGAAACGGCTGCTTCACAGATAGGAGTTTGGTTCATTCAGAGACCATTTAAACTCCTGTCTCTCTCTCTCTCTCTCTCTCTCTCTGTCTCTCTTATCCGTCTGTCCGTCTGCCTTGCTCCACGACCTTTACCCCCCTCTCTTCACCCTTCTCTTATTTGGATCCCCGGGACGGATGTGTTGTAACCTACAGAGACGTTTCTCCTTATTATTATTATCATGTTGTTTAGAGCGTGGCTCAGACACACACAGACTTTATTGTCCTCTGCATTCTCCAGAAGTTCACTTTATATAACTACCTGGCACTGCGACCAGAGCGCCTCCCCACCCACCCCCTGTCGGACACATATCAGGGGTCTGGTCGTGTGCTCACCTTCTGCTACGTCGTTCTGTACATACGGCCCACAATGCTCCAAGTACCAGCCAACGCAGGAACGACTGACTGCACGGACGTTCTTCACGACGTCACTTTTTTCTTTCTTTCTTTTTTCTTTTCCCTTGTGGAATGAAGAGTGACGAACGTTAAAAAAAAAAAAGAGAGAAAACCCCAAAACGGTTATATTATGTAAAAAAGAAAATGAAAAAAAAACGTCAATGCTCATACAGAAAGGAAATACATTTATTGTTTAAAAAAAAAAAAGAAACAAATGGGAGTGTTTTGAATGTGAGGTAGCTAAGCTTGTCCTCTGGTCTGGGCCCAGGGTCTACTTGCAGCTGTAGACTCCTGGGCTCCTTGTTGTGAATCTGCTGGGCATCCTGCCGTCGTAGACCAAACAGTCTGCTAGCTGGTCCTCCAGCTGCCCACTAACCACCACCACCACACGTCTCCTCTCCTCTGAAAGACCACACACCCACTGCTGTACGTACGCTAACACAACGAAATGCTCTCTGCTGGGGAAACCCCCAGCGACGTTCTTTACACTGTGGTTTTCACTCACTTTGGCCTAGGCAGGAATCACTGTGTTTTCCTTTTTAAGGCTTTGGCGCGAGGAAAGCTTAGCCACTTAAGCCCTATTTTATACTTTGCTGTACGTTGATGTCGACTTGAGTCGAAAACAGCTGATCTATAAGCTCACAATGTGTCGAGACAGAAACATTGTGAAATTGTGTGTATCGGCTATTTTTGCCATCTTGTGAACCGAAATATATACATATGGACGCCAGGTTGAAAGTGGTTAACGAGAGGTCTTGCACGGCCCTACACTCCTCCTCCCCTCTCTCTCCCTCTCTCTTTCACTCTCCAGAACCTCTAAGGAATGGAATGTTTCCGGGGGGTTGGGGGTGGGTGGGTGTTGAATGGGGGTTGGTTTAACCAGAGAAACTTTCGTAGAAAGCGTGGTTAGGGGGGGGGGCAGGCTCCCCCCAGATCTTGTTTTGATGGCCACGCTAGGAGGCATCCAGTAGTAGACCTACTGTGTCGCCACAACACGGCATTCCTCCACAGACGCACGCACGCACATCCACGCGCGAAGAGTCCCGTCCATGTGGTCGTTGGAACAGAACAATGGCCCTATAGCGTTCCCAGTAGATGATCAAAGCTCCAGGATCGGTCCCCACTGTTCTCGGGGGCCTATTGTTTTATCCCACTTCATTGTTTTGCAGACAGTTTTCAATCGCCCTCCCTATTCGTCCCAAGCGTCGTGTCGTTTCGTTCTGAGGGAATGTGGGTCACAGGTGAAAGTAGTTGTCTAAGACGGGGGTTCTGGGCCTCGGATCAAGCCTGCTCCTGCTTTACATTATTCTGCCTGGCTGAACAAACAGAGCAGGGTAGAGAGAGAGAGAGAGAGAGAGAGAGAGGGGAGGGAGGAGGTGAGGTGGAGAGCGCAGGGAGTGCATTGGGGGGCCTGACACCCTCTCTCCTGGCTGGGTTGGCAGGCTGGGTGGCCTGGACACCGGGCGGTACAGACAGGAGCCCCTTTTGTCCGGGAAGCCTGCAGAATGGGGGCAGCTGTTGTTGTCGGGGGTGGTGGTGATGGTAGTGGGGCTACAGGGGATGGTGGTGGTGATGGTAGTGGGGCTACAGGGGGTGGTAGTGGGGCTACAGGATTCCCTCCCTCTCTCTCTCTCCCACTCGGCTCACTGAACTGCCATCATTCAATCTCACACAGACACACACACACACAATCACATGTACACGAATCCCACCCATCCATCTCTAGTGGCAGATCAGCTGGTGTGTGTGTGGTGTTTTGTGAATGCCCAGGAGAGCGAGCAGACATCCAGCCAGAGGAATGGAACGAGAGAGAGAGAACTGTTTTTGTGTCAGTTGCCAGGCAAAAAAAAGAGAAAAGATGCTTTATTATTGCCATCGAGGAGATCCCAAAGCGAGCGAGCGTGCGCGTGTGTATGTAAATAATTGTTTGAAAAGAAAGGGGGATTGGCCTTGGTTTAACACTGAGCTGTTTTTTATGCATCTGCTATAAATGCAAATTGATAAGACATTCCACTGTGCTCCAGCCCTTTCAATGCAGATTTTCTTACACTTCCTCCCTTTACAATAGCAGAGCATTGTGAGCGGGCAGAGTACAGCTCCTGTGTGTTAGTAGTTAAAACGCGTTGCGACGCAGGTGTCGTCATAAAGGAGAGGATGACGGAAGACTTGTCCGACAGACAAGTTAAAATCATGTGACAAGCTCAAAAAAGAATCTACTCCCATACAATACCGCACATGTACACTCTACAATTGTTCCATACAAAACTTTTCTTGAATTTATGAGAGAGAAAAAAAAAGATATTTAATGTATTAACTAAAGATTTATATTCAACTTTGTAAATACAGTAGCCATTAATATATTAACTGTTCTTATGAATAATCTTCAGAAGGTTATATAAATTGGACCAGGACAGAAACTCTTGAGGCTCCGAACAGCCTAAATGTTTATTATGATTATTTTTTAAATAATTTTTACTTTTGTCATTGGTTGACCCTGCAACAGGTGTGCAAACTGGATGTTTGAGGAGATGAAATGCATGGTAGCGTTATGCTTAATTTGTACTTTGTTGCAAGCTTGTAGATGTGCTATTTGCTGTGCGACACCAGCATGCAACCAAGTATAAATCTGGCTTTATACCCAACACAGGACAAACCTGAAATAGGAAATATGCTTCTTTACACAGCCCTCCCTTTTTCCTGAACTGATTGCTTATTTTTTTTTGTGGATTCCAACTTAATGGGCTGCTGATGTGTAATTTAATATTAAGCCTTCGTCCCCTTGTGATATCTGATTCTGATACCACACCCACATTAGTTACCACATTAGTAAATTAAAAATGAAACATTTCTTTAAGAAAATGCATTTTGAAAACAAAAAACCTTTGTTTTTTTTTGCATGTTTCACTACTCACTACATTCTGTTTGTCACCAGGCCAATCAATTGATCTATTTGATGTAAAAAAAAAAAAAGATGTTGCCCCCCCCCCACCCCCCAACCTATTTAAACGCACAAGCTATTGAGATATCTCATATGCATGATGAACATTGACAGAAACGTTTTTAATTATGCAATTAATTTGTTAGTTTAAAAAATAAGTGTCATGTAAAAGTCGAATTCACTCAATAACCGAAGACGTAGGCTGATTTGATTTGGAACCACACGATTATTCCATGTACGTGTGGGTGCTTTAGTGTGTTTGCCACCCACTTGCCAGTGATGGAAGCAGAGCAGCTATAAATGGGACACACTTAATGACATACTGTACAGTATCTCTGTGAGTCTGACTTACTGAGACGGTGCATCTTTGTCGATCGTCTTTTCAAATGTAACCCATTGTTTTCCATGTGATGACATCACTCACATGATAATCAGTATTACGTTTATTGATGCCATAATTACCTCTTTAACACGTTGTCAAAAGATTCTTTTTACAAGTTTTATTTTTTGGGGGGGGTGGGTGGGGGGGTGTTACTTTGTGTAAATTGCATTTTATACACAAGGGGGCGCTCTATATCTTAAGTTGTATGCTATGATGATGAGAAAAAGTGACTAAAATAAGAAAAGAAAAATCTAACGCAGCGTGCTGGGCCTTCTTGCATTTGCAGTGTTATGAGAACTTTGGATATGCTTTGTACAGAATTTTATAGGTGTGAAGTCGTCCCCACCCCACATACACACTCTAAAACACAGGCTTTGCCTTTGGAAGGAGCATGACTCTGCTGGACATTTGAATACAGAATTTGCATACCCATGGAATGCCCTTCCTGGCTGTGTGTAGAGGTGAACTCCAACTCTGTAAACAAATGCAAACTAACCTTTGAACTGTCAAAAGTGAATAGCTTTGTAGTTGGGTATGTGTATTGTCGGCCAGCATTATCATATCAACGCAGTAGGCGGAAACCTTGTATGTTGTTCACAACCGTTACTTTTTAGAAAAAAACACAAACTTTTGTTAAATAAGCCTGGTGACCCTATTTTGAAATATTTTTCATTTCTACCCAAAATAGAAAAATAGTCTATTGCAAAGTTGCCAATTTGACACTTTGCCAACTAGTATGGCTATTTGTGTGACTTTTCCATGATACAGTCATACAATGAAGTATAAATAGGGCATTCATTTATGGAAAAAAACAACAATATGAAAAATGGAGATACAAGGTTTCTGCCTGACTTCGACAATATGCCAGTGTGGGATACTAGGAAGTATAGGCTGCACCTTGTGATGAGATTGATCACAGGATTAGGGTGGACTGGTTACTAAGAATAGACGCACCATATTTTCATTTTATACACCTTACACAAACTAACTATTAGAAAGATTTAAAGAGAAAATATTTATGGCTTTGTTAAACAAGAAAACAAAAAGACATTTTCCCCTCAATGCTATTCTGAAACGTACAACGCAGTGTATGTAAGACCATTGCATACTATGTTGCCAATACTACAGTGTGATGGGACATTTGTTCTTGCATGAATCGAGACACTGTTCTCCTACCTCATGTTGTGATATGAAAAGATGTTTTTTAAGCAGAGGACACTGCATCTCTAACCGTTTATCATTGATATTTACTAGTTAATTACATACCTGTAAATGCTTTTAGCTAATACCTCAGTTGTATCAAGTGTTTTTTTTTTCTGTTTGTGCCCTTTTCCCTGATTTCAGATCTTGTAAATATACCCTGTATAGACAATGAACTTGGATCAAATTCAAGTAAAGTTCTGTAGTGTCAAAACTAATCTTGTGTTTTGCATTTCTTATGATCTCATAATGGCTGTACTCATAGTGGATATTGTTGCTTTTGATGTTATTGACCGAACATACACATTTTCATTCTGTACATTGTCAAATATAATCTATAAAATATAATAATTATTTGACAGTCAGAGAGACCAGACACACAATTAAAGTTGAGAAGGAACTAGTGAACATGGTTCAGCAAGTTAAACCACAGGAACTGTGGGTTAATGGTTCTACATTGAGCAAGTCAAGTTAACCCTTAAGATCCCTGAGAGAGAACTCTTAATTGCAGCAAGACATTAAAACCATGGGGCTACAACATGGAACTATATGACCAAGAGTCAGTGGACACTGTTTCTAGTGTATCTAATAAATGTAAACGCTACGGATATAGTGACATTCTAGACCAGGTGGTTCTCAAAGTGTGGTCAAGATTAATATTATATGGCATTATAACTTTAACCCTATATGTCTGATATTTAAAGATAGACAAGCTCACAAGGCATCGTAATGAGACGTGTTGTGAGCTTGGAGATCAGGTATATTTGAAACATCTTGAAAAACAAGGTATATTTGAAACATCTTGAAAAACATTGAGATTCTTCCACACGGTTTGCTATTTCTACATGAGACTCAGCAAAATAAGTACCGTAACCGTTTACCCACTAAACGTATTTATCATACAATAGGCTATTTAATCTATCATCTTGTGAGCAAAATCCTTTTAAAATAAATATGGGTGTCTTTGATATGAAAATGTTTTAGGTCTCTATATAGGCAGTCATAATTCTGTCCTCCTCCACTGAGCTGAATCTCCAGTCACAGAAGATGTCCGGGGGAACTATCACCATGCCTTGCACCAGCTGTGAGGCTGGACAGCTTGCACACAAAACCACTCCTATCAAAACACTGTTGAGGAAGCAAAGCCAAAGCACGTTCAAGCCCAGGTGGGAGGGTATTCCCAGTCCCACAGGCAACATGAGGGATATAGCCATGAAAACTAAGAAGAAAGACCATATATTGAGAAATAGTTGCAGTGCGTGCGCAACAATTTCTCCTGTAGTCCGTGGGTCAGTTTGGTCCGTCTGTGTTAGTTGCGTCTTAGATTGGTTTCCTGGTAAGCGATGTGGGCTGAGTTTTGGAAACCCTGTGCGTGAGAACATCGCACAGCTCACAGTCAGGAAGAGAAGTGTGGCTGAAATGTGTGAGATCTGAGGGGCACAGAATACCCAGCATTTACGCAGCTTGCTGGGAGACTCATTCTCCAGCATAGGGAAAAAGTCAGACACTAGAAACACATAAAGAGCTGCCATGTTCCATAAGAGACTAGTAACAAATGAGTATGTGATCTTTCGGGCCCTTGTATTCTGTAACCTGTTAGACACAGTCAAATAATGATCCAAACAAGTAGTGAACACAACGGGCCACTGCAGGGAATTGTAAACTTCTCCGAGTATTTGAAGGAGCAGACACACGTGGTGGCGTGTCAGGCGCAGGCCCAGGAGGCAGCCGTCGCCTTGAATATGCAGGGCGGTCAGGGTAAGGGTTAGGACCGTGTCCGCGGCAGTCAGGGAGACCATGAATACACCTATGAAGCAGTCACAGGCGTGGCTCCTCTGAAGAAGAACCAGTGTCCAGTTGATTAAGCACTTCCCTCCAAGGCCGAGCAGGATGGATGGAATGGACATGTGCATTGTGGAGCCTGGGGGGTTTTGAAAGCCACAAAGTACTGCAACCCTTCCATCCAAACAGACCTGTGAGGAAATCCTACTGATTAAACCAGTATAACATACATCCCACTTATCAGTATCACTCGACCCCACACGTCATGCTTGCAGAATGCCATACTGTAAGTTTTATAAAATGAATAAATAAAGAATCTAAACAGGTCGCCCTTAGAATGACTTCACCACTTTTATAGGAAGTTATGTTGAAAAGTGGTGAAGTCGCCCTTTAAAGATGAAGTCGTTAGTATTTAGGGTAGGCATTTAAATCACCCTTAAAATAGCTTCTAAATACTGTAAAAGGTATTCCCATTAGACGCTTGAATTTAAAACAGGTGTAATTGAATTACATTTTATTTGGTGAGCTGAAATACAACTATATTGATTTGAATTGTTGCAAATATGCAGTTAAGTGGATCTCGTAAATCCAAACAGTAATGCCTTATATTTTTGTGTCAGATTGCATACCCCTCACACCTCTATTGTTTTAGGTTGAGCAATGGACAGTAGCCTGCCCTAAAGTAGGCCTATGGAAACTTGTTATTATTATTATATTGTTATTAAAACAAATGGCTAATGAGGCAAATATGCCTTAAAACATTATACTTGCCCTCTATTACTAAAAAAATAAAATAATTAATTATGGAATGCACGTGCTAATAAGAAATATTTTAAATATTGCTTTGATGTTCATATTAACTTTAGGAAGTATTAAGTTGTTTTTTATTAGCATATGCATTCCATAATTCCATAGGGCTATAGACCACACATGGGCATATGACATCATCAAATTGCGACGCAACAGGTAGGCAACAGAACAAGATAATATTCTCTATTTGTAAAACAATCTGCCCTTTGTGTTTGAACTTTGAACTATGTGTTCTCATCAGCTGTAGCCTGTAGCTAATTAGAATGCATAAATAAATATGGGAGGAAATGATAGGCCAACATTTTAAATAACACATGACTTATGATGACTAGACTACCAGTGCTCCAATAAGAGCTTAATGCAATACTAAACCAACCACCATGCATGCCGTGCATATTCATTTAACATTCATAGTTAGCCCTACCTTAATAACTTACTGGTGTCTCCTTTCAGTCTATTCTTTTGTAAACGCGACAAGATACAATTATGTAGCACGCACCGTGCCTTTCCCTTGAAAGCTTCATGCGATGTGTGTTTGATGTAGGTAGTTTCTGTTTACAAGGCGTGGTTAGGCGTCTAACAGCCTGCCGCTGCCGCATAATGTCATCTGTGAACAAGGAAGTTCAAGCATATTACACCCACCCCATAATAAACTTGTCCAGTGTAAGGCTTAAGCCATATAACTCTATGAGTGAGTCTATGGTAAGGCTGTTGTGTCAGAGGATAACAAAGTTACAATAAAGCATGATGTGACACAATGAAAGGTCCAGCAATTTTGGTATAAGTTACTGTTTATATAGTAGTTCTTAAGGAAAAATATAATAAACAACATGGCCATCATGGGACCCAAGTAAAAACATTCTCAATTCAAATTCTGAATTATAGGCTTGCTACCACAAAGATTCTTAACCCTTCTCCATTTTGTTATGCATTTGGGGTGGCACAAATATATAGTGCCATAATATATTGCGCTATTAAAATATGAGTAGGCTATATGACAATATTGAGAGAACATTGATTGATTGAACATTGATTGAACATACAATGCTGTATTTCACAATATTATTTATTTATTTGTAATGATAATAATCCACAGATCCACTCTATTCAAGGATTTTTGGGGAGAAATTAAACTGACTATACTAGTCATCAATCTTTCAATGAGCTTCATTCACATACTTATAGTCTAAAGTCCAGGAAGAGGCAATAGTACTTTCTCTGGTATCTGTTGAAGCAGCCATGGCAGCATGCTGCAGAAAGACATGAAAGAAAGACAAACATTAACTCATAGGGTTACATGGGCAATGTCAAATATACAGCCAGTAGGAAATATATGATAAGATATTTAACAGATGATATAACACAAAAGGTGAATTAATTAAACCAGTAATTTCACTGGGATATATATGTCAGTCAAACAAACTATACAAGCTATGGGCAGAATGCCAAAACAGCACACTAACCATAATGTGACCAGCAGCAGCCGTACTGTGCATCCGACTTTATATACAAGGATCATGCTCTTTTACTTTAATACCATCAATAATCTGAATTTAAAAGCGAAATGTTTGAAGAGCATTAGAATTTATACGTGCAGGTTATTCGGACCGTGGTGCAGGCGTCTGCCCAAGCCCACCTGTGAGGAGAGTGGAGACTGGGGTTCGTTTGAATCCAGTACATCAGGCTTGGCCGGGCACACCAACAAACACAGTTGGCTGTGTATACGGCAAGCTGGGTGATCTGTGTCGCTCCACTGTCACTCATCATAATCATGATTATGAGGAATATACATGAAAATAAAGCAACGTGGTATAGGCTATATAAGGCCTCATTTGGCCAACCTGACTGTCTGTGCAGCAAGTGTCCAAGTCACCAAGGAGACGACGTGAGGGAAAGAGGTCACAGCGGCTCACAAACAGCTGCTCCGGGAGACAGAGATACCAAGGTTGCCAGGTCAACGTGAGCACTCAGAACCTCCTGGCTCGGCCACTGAGAGGGAGGAGATTTCTCCTAAGAAGTTAGTCTTGACTGGGAGCAGGTAGTGCAGCCTCCACCAACCGCCACAGACCCTCAGCATGCTGCCCTAGACATGAAGAGGTGACTTGAGTGACTATCCTACTGTATGTTGACTTGCCTTTTGTCTTTTGATTCCTTCACAGGAGAGCCCACTTTCTACATGGACGATATCCCGGCCGCCACTCACTTTGAGTGAGGTTGTGGGGTAATGTAATATTTGTCTGACAATTTCATTTTCAGACGTTAACCAGAAAATCATCCTCAGAAAATCTTTCTCTGTGTTGTGCCAGTCACATCATCTATAATTAATTCTGAGCAGTGCAAATAGGCCTATTTCATGCAAGTTGGTCTTAAACCCTGTTAAAATGCAATGCTAATGTTCTCCTGTTTTAGGCTGTTTAGCTGGTAGGTTACGGCAGCTGACATCCCATGTCCTGCAAGTCTTGACCTTCAAATTATTTGTCACATGGGCAATGATTCATATTTCCATTTCTATGTGACAAATGTTTACTGATGGGTTCATGGTGAGGGTGAAAAGAAAAACTAGGGCCTACAATACTGACATACAGACCATGAGTAATGTCTGGTGGTCAGTTAATTGTGTAAAAGCAATTTTCAGCTGGTAATGCCTGACAGGCTATATAAAGTCAAATGCATGGAGAGGAGAGGTAGAATATGGGATTCAACCAAGCCACAAAACATACATGATGACGACAGTGCTTCTCAAAAGTAATAAAAATACGTACCCAAGTAACAGTTTTAGACATAGGCCTATAACTAAGGTTTCCATCCGACAAGGGCAATATATACTAGTGATGCATGGTAATGAGTTACACAGGGAGTGATATCCAACGAGCACCTCCAAACACTAAAGGTGGTTGCACACTGGACGCGCTTTTCGGGAAAAACGACGGTAAAACGCAGCTAAAGATCCGAAAAACACAGCAGTGTGCAGGGACTTGACCTTAACCCATTCTGACCTGAGATCAGATTCATGCGAGGTTTCCACTGGACACACACTGGTCTGATTATAACCCATTCTGACCTGAGATCAGATTCTAAACATGTCAGTCGCTCTTCGATTTTTCAAAAATAGCAGACCTACAAGCTCGTAGCGCGCCACTCGGTGGCGCGCTATGAGCTTGTAGATCTGCTATTTTTCAATAGCTAAAGCATAACATGATGCCGACACCAGAATGGGTTCCCGTTCAGAATGGGTTAAAGGTCCCTGCACCTTGACCTTAACCCATTTAGGCCTGACGTCAAAATTAAAAAAAGATATAAAATATTTTCACAATTTTTCAAAAATAGCAGACCTACAAGCTCGTAGCGCGCCACTCGGTGGCACGCTATATGAGCTTGTAGATCTGCTATTTTTCAATAGCTAAATTATAATATAATGTTTAAAACACCAAAAGGGGTTCCCGCCCAAAATGGGTTAAAGGTCGCTGCACACTGGACGCGTTTTCGGATTTTTAGCGTCCACTGTGTACTAGGAATTTCTTTACAGAAAGTAGCTCATAACATGTCTATAGTGGATTTTTATAAATCAAACACTGCAGATAAGTCAAACTTTTCATACAGCTGCGATGTTGGTGTGTTTGACGTTGTTTAAAACAATCAAATAGGACTTTTTTTGTTTGGATGTATATGGGCTGTCAATGGCAAATTGCGGTTACTTAATTACCACCCTGCCATTAACTTAATGGCAAGATGGCCGCGGGCTGCATATGGTCAATAATGCTCTACTGTCCCCCTGGGCACACCTTAGCGGACAGCCGCGGGCAGAAGAAGCTGTCTTTTACGTAATTTCCGAGTTTTTAGACAGCTGGTGGATGGAAAAGAAGCTCCACCTCTGCGGCTGACTGTCACGACGGACAGATTCCCGGAAACGCTCTCCTCCTCGGCAGTCAGCCGCGGATTTGGAGCTTCTTTTCCATCCACCAGCTGTCTAAAAACTCGGAAATTACGTAAAAGACAGCTTCTTCTGTCTGCGGCTGTCCGCTAAGGTGTGCCCAGGGGGAATGCAATGCATCCCTAGCATGGTAGAGCTAGGAATGCTGTTGGGATATTCTCTCTAAACATATTGTGATAATGACATTAATCATAATGTTTACTATGGAAATTGTTGATGTAGGCTATTATGAGAAAATCCCAATAGAGCATGTAAAAAAGGAGAAAAAAGAAGAAAAAAAAGAAGAAAGAGGAACCATACTGTATATTAGTGGACTTGCTGCATTATTTGTAGAACCACAATGGTTTATAATAATTTATAATAAATACAATCTCAACACAATAAAACAAATTACAAATAAAATAACCAATAAACATTATATATCCGACCACACTAACCCTACATTTGTGTAAGAGTGAGCTCCATACATATTTGAACAGCTGTGACCCACTGCCAGTGCTTATGTTTGATTATTCGCTCACCTGTCAAACCTTTTTCATGCTTTAATTCTTTGTTTATGTGTCCAAATCAAGTACACACAAAGAGAGAGAGAGAGAGAGAGGGGGGGGGGCATTAAAAGTCCATAGACTTGGCTGCCATATGACGTAATTTCAAAAGCCAGAAGGGGCTAGCGCATTCAAAACGTCTGATGAAAGTCTGTGGATACGAATTACAAAATGGAACAATCATATAAGTCATCAAGAACTGAATGTGAATTGAGTTTATTAAAATCAATATAATTCAAATTCAGTTTCTGCTGGCATTTATCTCAGTCTAATAGAAAAAGTCACAGAACACTTTCAAAGGTCAGTTATGGAAAGATTTGTGTAATTCTGCATTAGACCAGCTGGGATGCATGCAGTAACCAGAACAGTTGGAGAACCCAGTTAGGCACCACACCAATAGTATTGTATTTATTTATTTAAATGAATGAATCAATGAATTAATGAGTTTCTTTAAGGGGGGGTCAATGGGTCAAATACATGCAATCATCACATTTAAAGTTACATATTTGTACAATTGCTATACAAAACCTGTGATAGTCATTTCGGGCATAAACAAGAACTTGAAAGGTATATTTTATTTCAAATAAACTCTGATAATCACAATATTTCAGGACATTTGACATTTTATATTCTTTTTTTTCCTTCTTCTTCTTTCTTCTTTCTTAAATAAAAGTAAAATAATTAAGTAAATAATACTAAATAATAATTTAAAGGCACTTTAACATTGTGGCACCCACCACTAGAACTGGCTGTACAAACCATACAAACGCATAGTGTCCTAGTCCTGCGCAAAGCGGCGGTTTATTGATGTCCATGAACTATTCTCCGGCGGAAACACAATTTCTCCGTTTCCGGTCTGGTAAGCTGTTAATTACAAGCTGTGTGCATTATGAGCTGTAGTGACTTTGACAACAATGTCGTGAAATACATGTTGTGTGCTATTTGTTGAGTATCGTCAGAACAGAACAGTCTTTAACCCTTTAACCCAGTCTTTTACTCACATGAGCTCTGTGTTAAAGATTCCTGCGTTGTGAGAACGTAAGGCTTGTTTTAGATTAGACAACGGTAGCCATGATTCACAAATGACAGTCATGTTTCAGGGCTAAAACAACGGTAGCTGTACACGATAAACGATGATGATAAAGGACATTCTGCATTTCTGACGCGTGCTGAATTGCTTTCCTTTTAATGTCGAGAGATACTTTTTTGAATGACGATAACTGGACACTAATATTGTATTGCTAACTGGACATATTGATCAATCTTCATATGACCACCGCGCTCTGACATATCAAAATAAAGGGTAGTGGCGGGTCGCACACACCAAGACTGCAGTTCAAATATAGTTTATTTCATATTTGAAAACAAATGGACAAACGTCCATTTTGACAATCTTGTTAAAACCCTTAGAGTGGGTGACAAATAATATTATCACACGAAAAGGTGAAATTACCTATAGGCCCTAGGTTCCATCCTGGAGGCCAATCTTTCCGGTGATAAAATGGCCACCAAGTCAATCAAAGAACAAGATTCCTTTACAGGATCTCCTCACTGGTCAACAAAAACACCTTGAAGACCTTAACAGGAGCCCTTGTACAAGGTTTCTTTGAGTATGCATACACCTCTTGGTACCACAGCACCTCAAAGGCCCTTAAAACAAGGCTCCAGACCTCCCAAAACAAACTGGTCAGGCTCCTACTTGGCCTCACCCCCCGACCCACGTCACCCCTGCCCACTTTGACAGGCTGGAATGGCTTAGGGTCAACGACAGAGTACAGCATCTTGCAATGGGTCTGGTCCAGAAGATTCACTACACCACCAAGATACCCATGTACCTGTCTAAATACTTCCTTAATGAAGTCCACACTAAGGCTGCACAATATATCGATTTAGCCTGAAGACTCCTTTTCCAAGTCCTGTTTATATTTGTTGCAACAATGGAGCACCTGGTCTGACAACTTGACAAGCATTCAATTGTTTGATATTTTAAACAAACAATGTTGATATCAATGTGGTCACAGCTTTTACATGTCAACTCCGTCAGGACATTATTATGATATTTGTTAAGAATTCCAAAATAATGTTTAGTATTTTAGTTTAGGGTTAGGTTTAGCTAACAACTGAAGAAAAAACTAAATGGCTACATTGTACTACAGAGGGTCTAACAACTGAAGAATAAACTAAATGGCTACATTGTACTACAGAGGGTTAAGATGAAAACAAATGCCATTTCGTCAACTCCGTCAGATACATGTCAACTCCGTCAGACACAACCTGACGAAAGTTGACGTCTGACGGAGTTGACAAAATGGCATTTGTTTTCATCTTAACCCTCTGTAGTACAATGTAGCCATTTTGTTTTTTCTTCAGTTGTTAGCTAAACCTAACCCTAAACTAAAATACTAAACATTATTTTGGAATTCTTGTGGGACACACATTTGATATGAGATATTTATTGGAAAATATAAATTAAAATTAACTGTGTATATTGTTGACAATCTACTTTCATTTAGTATGTATATTTATGTGATTGTGACAGTATTAGACACTTTTTTGGCAGTTTGAAATTGTGACCACTTGCTGGGGACAGGCTTAATACAGGCTTTTTTGGGTACAGAGCCTGCTTTTAACTAATTCAGATGGAATATGAAAAAAATTATAATGAAATTAATGTCATAAGAATACACAACTGTATTACATTTAACTTTACAAGTGCTTTTATTTTAATTTTTTAACATAAATACGTATGTGTGTGACATGTGAATCCCTTGACTACTTCAAAACCGCTCTCAAAGGGCACCTACGGACGGCTGTAATTCGAAACTGGCCCCCGTCAAATCTGAATCCCCCCCCCTTTTCTCCTCACTGTCTATGTTTCTTTTCCCTTTTTGCTTCCTTTATGATGAATTCCTGTTCTGTTTAACTCTATAGAAGTGTCTATTTGTACAAATGTTTTGATGAGTTGAACATGGTGGACCCTCATCTAAACAAGTGTAATGCTTAATTGGCTCGTCCACTCAGTTAACAGTCTTTGTATTGAGTTTGTGCTTGAAATGTATTGTAATTCTGCAAACTGTTAATACATATTTCAATCAATCAGTGTAGTGTATGGGAGGCTTAGCTAGGGAAGACCTTGCTGATTCTAATATATATATATATTTTATTTTAATAACCCATAGTGAGCATTTCTCTAAACCTGTAAAGTACTCTACTGGACCAGTTTAATTGAAATTATACATCCTGGCGAAAGGAGTGTGGAGTTTGCATGTTCTCCCCGTGTCCCCTAGGGTAGATAACATGCAGTAATCCTGGTCTCTAAAACTACCTCCCCCTGGCCAGCCGGGGCGCCTGATGGAGGGGAAAGGAACTGGTTGGAATAACGTGTTCCTTCCACGCGCTACGTCCAACCAGGGAAACTCCCCCCTGTCAGGTGTTAAAGGAGCAACTTGGACACTCAGGCATGAAGGGAGCATGAGTTAAGTCCGTTGCTCTCCCCAGGTTGGTGGAGGGTGTGTAGAGCCCAGGATCACAGTAGATGATTGGCACAGGGGTGAAAAATGGGTTACAAAATCGTGGGATAAAAAATATATTAAAAAGGAAAATAAATTATACATCCTATTTGATTAGGATTGTGCTGTATATAGGGTCCTTCAATTATCATCTATATTGCTTTCCCTTCCCATTTGATTTCACAAAATTAACAAAGCATTTAAGTACAGCTGTGGAATTATGTTTTAAGTGTCTAGAGAATAGAGATGCTCCGATCAATCTGCCACCGATCGGTGATCGGCCTGGCCTCCAAATGACTATCTGTGATCGGCAATTTACCCTATCTGGAGAAACCGATCTTTTATACCATTTATGTGGTAGATCTATAGTATAACATTTTGTGACAGGCCTAAACATTCTCCCCTTACTCCCCACACACACGCTGGTCAGGTTTGACGTGTTTTTTTTTGTTGTTCTTTTGTAATGTTTTTTTGTGGCTTTCGCCTTTATTTTATATTTTTTTATGGATGGATAGACGGCTGACAGGAAATGGGGAAAGAGATGGGGGGGGGGGGGATGACAAGGAGTAAAGGCCGCCAGGATCGTGAGTTGAACCCGCGGCACACTGACAGACTGGATTACCAGCCAAGGTGCCTAGACCGCTGAGCCACGGCCCAGGCCATGACGTGTTTTTTTTTTACATATTATAATTTTGGAAATATTCATATTTTCCCCTTACGCACAAGATCGGCACCGGCCGATCATGAGAAAAAACAATAGGTGATGGGTATCGGTCCCCAAAAACCTGATCGGAGCATCCCTAGTGTCAAGAAGACATATCATCATCATCATTGATCAATCCTTAAACGTTGTGAATCGCTTATCGCCCAGCTCTAAAATTGATACTTTGTTCAAATACATTGTCACCTTTCCTTGCCTGTAGAATGGATGAGACAGATCACAATTGGGGGTCGTACTCTCCGGCCGACATGGAGAGCGGCGTGCCGCAGCCCTCCGACCACGCAGGGCAGGTGTCCGAGGCAGCCAGGCACCGGGATCAGCGAGCGTCCAAGTCACCAAGGAGACGGCGGGAGGGAAAACGATCACAGCAGCGGGGGGATGATCACGAGCAGCTGCTCCAGGAGACGGAGACACCAAGGTTGCCAGGTCAACGTGAGCACTCAGAACCTCCTGGCTCGGCCACCGAGAGGGCAGAGAACTCTCCTAAAAGGTTAGTGTTGAGTGGGAGCAGGTCTCACGACCGCCACAGACCCTCAGCATGCTGCCCGAGACATGAAGAGGTGACTTGAGTGACTATCCTGTATGTTGACTTGTCTGCCTTTTGTCTTTTCATCACTTCGCAGGAGAGCCCACTTTCTACATGGACCATATCCCGCCACTCACTTTGGACCTAAAGCCTGTATTCTTCCTAACCCAACTTCAGTCATGTAAGCATTTGGATGGGGAATGCACCTTAATTGAGAGGCTTTCACAAAGTCAATATGAGACACCAGAGCGAGCACATTACGTTTTGTCTGCATTCTGTATCGTTTAGTGGCACATTGACATAGTGGCTTATGCAACGATGACCCGGTGGCAGTGAGATGAGATAAGATTACTCGCCGCTAGAGAGGAACTGTGATTGGTCAGTACAACAAATGGAGTGGTGTGCACGAGGCGACACAGGCTCAGACTGTCATTTTGTATCATGGTACATCAAGGTAGCCTTGGACTGGATCTTAACACACGCTGCTGAAGATATCTACAAAATGCCTGCTATCCGTAATACAGCAAAGGAAACGAGAGACAAGCGGTAAAAGAGAGAGTGAGACAGAGACACAGAGAGGAGTTAACTTGGGATTGGGATCTGATCCATGAATATTTGGATTTTGTACCGCATTCATACAAACCTTGTCTGTTTCATAATGGTTAAGACGTGACTGTTTAATCAGTTTAGAATTATGGCGAATTTTGATTCCCGGCTACAGTTGCATTCTTTATACACCTGGTAATTGACTGAATTTGAATTGCTACCTTACAAGTAGAGGGACTTGTGGGCAAAAACAAAGGTCGTCGTCTTTTATTGTTATGTTACAATAATGAGCCGTGTGGGTGTGTGTTGACTTTGTCAACTTTTCACTGCACATACTCGTATGCGCATGTGACAAATAAAATGTTGAATGGCGGTCTGCATGTATCTGTGTTTCCCAGGCACATCCAAGACCCAGCCAGCCAGAGACTCACCTGGAACAAGCCTCCAGCCAATGTGTTGGTCATTAGAAAGGTCAGAGATGAGAGCCTGGTGGAACCCTTCAAAGAGCTCTGCAGGTTTCTAGTGGAGGTAAGTGTGACGCTGTTCAAAATGTCAATGTGTACGGGAGGTTGTTTTGTCTTTTGGTGTAGATTGTCTTGTGCGTCAGCAGCCATTGGCTCTGGCTTTTTACAGCTATCAGATTGTTGATTCATTTTAATTATTAATTTGTTGAGGTTCAATTGATTTCATCTATGAAACACCAGATTAATTTGAATGTGTATCC
Organism: Protomyctophum bolini; assembly: GCF_963924005.1. Classification (NCBI taxonomy): domain Eukaryota; kingdom Metazoa; phylum Chordata; class Actinopteri; order Myctophiformes; family Myctophidae; genus Protomyctophum; species Protomyctophum bolini. The sequence goes on along the minus strand of NC_137873.1, from coordinate 4,783,686 downwards.
ATGTGATACTGTATGTCATGGGAAATAATTGTGAACTCACACATGTAGTCCATTTTTAAACTACTTGGAAAGCTACCATGAACTCCCGGGTGGCACATTAATAGTGAAAGAGACACCTTGGACTCTGACATGTGATTTTTTATATTGTTGATCTGGGTCTCACCACTAGGAGAAGCAAATGATGGTGTATGTAGAAAGGAGGGTGGCAGATGATGCATCACTTTCAAAAGATGAGACCTTTGGTTCGATTCGCAATCAACTCTGCACTTTTAGAGAGGGTAAGGCAAGTCTTATTCTTCACTTTATAATTGAAGCAGTCACTCTCTCTGTGTCAGAGTGGCTAGTCTGAACTCATCCATCACATAGTGTAATATCTTCAATGTGAATAAAGTTTCAGAGACTTTAAAACGTTCACGTCATCTAGTTATTATTTAGGAGGCAATGGGTGTCTTCCTTAACCACATGAACGCGAGCATCCCTATCACTGTATATGGCCGAATAGGGACTTCTTATTGCTAACTTCAGCAAAAAAGTGATTTTATTGTCCTTTTTCACATTGGCCATTCATTTAAAAAATATTAAATCACAAGAACGGCTATGAATGTAGTATAAAAAGTACTGCAGATATTTTAGTGGTCAGTTGCTCCTGGAAAGAGTTGATATTTCATCTCTTTGCTGTTGCTGTTGTGTTTGGTGTTGATTGTTGTTTTTGGTCAACCCCAGGCTACGATGACATCTCAGACTGCATAGACCTCATCATCTGTCTGGGAGGGGATGGAACACTGCTTTACGCCTCCTCTCTATTCCAGGTTAGGTTTGTTTACAAATGTCCTGTCCTCCTATCCTATGCCAGTAGCTCTGAGGATTCGCCGCTTCACCTCCCAATGTATGAATGAATGAACCATTGTAAAGCGCTTTGAGCACTTGGAAAAGCGCTATAAAAATGCAATTCATTATTAAGACTGGTCGCTCTGCCAGGTCAACTGTAACATAACTTGGAATATTAGATTGTGTTGTAGAAGGAGAATTTACCCATGCTTGTTTTATAAGTGGATGGTACCATATTGTTGTTCTCGCTCCCTCTAGCATTGTGTCTGTGGGTGTCACTCACTTTTTGAGGTCATTTTGAGGTAATTAGTCAGGTATACGGGTACTGAGGGCATTGAAGGCAAAGCCGCTGCAATTTCGAATGTCAATTCCATTTTCAATCTCTTAACTCTGTCTTCTACCCGGAGCCAACCTAGGCTAGCAAAATGGGTTGAAAAGAGGTGGGTAATGGGCCCCAGGCTGAGAAGTAGTCAAATTAGTTTGTTTTGGGAAGTTTGAAGCTTAGTTTTAAGTGACAAATAGAGGGCTGAATTTGGTCTCCGGCAAGAGTCCTCAGAGCACTTTTGTTGACAAAAGAGGAAATTCTGCCCAAGAATCTTGTTTTTTTTATTAACTTTTTTGACACCTTTGTTGCCATACTTTCTATGTACTGTAGGTACTGTAGGTCGTGTGCCTCTTTCTCCTTCCTTGCAGCACATGTGTGTGTAACAGTTTCACAAATCATTACATGGAACACGTTATTGAACATGAACAGGATACAAAACGCAGTTTAGATGGTGTAAATGCATTTTTGTCTAAATATTGTGATCTTTGTTTTCCAGGGCAGTGTTCCTCCTGTCATGGCATTCCACCTTGGGTCTTTGGGTTTCCTGACACCCTTCAAGTTTGAGTCATACAAGATCGAAGTGGCTAAAGTATTTGAAGGTATTCGGGAAGCACGTTCTTTACAAATTAGTTCAATTATTTGTAATATTAATGAACGGACATTTCATTTTTTTTGTACATAGTTTGATTAACCACTTATGCCCTATTTTATCATAGAACAATCGCACAAAGTAGTGAAAATCGCAGATCTACAAACTCCCAACACATCGTGATGTGAGTTTATAGATTATAGATTTGACTAAAAAACTAAAAACAATTATTGATTATTAATGAAAGATTTTATTTCTTTTCCAAAACATAGTTACAAAGTGCTTTATAAAAACAGCAAAAAAAGAGATCAATAAGCAATCAGAGCTGGCATAAAATCACCTTAGTTGGATTAACTGTTGCCACCATCCTCTGGTACTTTGTTCATGACTATGATATGATCTTGTGTGCATGTATATTCATTCAGGCAACGCAGCCATCACATTGCGTAGCCGTCTAAAGGTCAAGGTGGTGAAAGACATGCTTCAGAGGACAGGTCAGCAGGAATGCAGTCAGGAGAGACAGGAGCAGGAGCAGCAGGAGCACAATGGTGTGCTGCTGCCTGAGGGACACATGAACAGTGAGGCTGGCAGGGTCACCTTACAACTGCAGGTGGGGAGTCACATACTGTAAACCGTACACTACAGGTGGATCCTGAATTCCTGATTAGAGAATGACCCATTTTGAGTCTGATGCAGATTTTTTGGAGAGACCTAGAACATTGATTTATACAGTCAAAAAGTGTGATATTTTCTAATCAGTTTGAGAACATTTAACTAGATTTTCTTTTAAACGTTTAAGCCCTATTCAAAGGTAGTCCATCTACAAGATCTCTGTTTCAACGCATCGAGTTGTAACGCATTGTTGTGAGCTCATAGGTCTGCCTTTTTTAAAAACCTTTGAAACAACAACCAACTGATGGAAAGTTTGAGGATACCGATGAAATCAAATAATCCTCTAATTCTGATGTTTATTGTTTATTTTGATCCCCAATCCTCCAGGTACTGTGTACTATGACGTCAGTATCTGTTTGTTGTCAGAGTACTTGCAATATCCATCAATTGTGGGGAAACGGCCATCATTCATGTTGTGTCGCAAGCAACATCCATGGGCGATGCCCATCATTTTTCTTTACATTGACTTTGTATGTGCTTGTGTGGCACGTGTCGGTTCTGGAGAACCGCTGATCCGACCCACTTCACACAGGACACGCGCTGCACTCCCTTGGGGGCGTCAGCAATACATACACACCAGATGTGAAAGGCGAGTGGTTGGACGGTTCTCGAGATATGCGAAAGGGCACTGAGGCACAGAGAGTCCTACAATTCATAGGTAGAAACTAACTTAGTATTCATATTCATACTCGCGGTTAGAGTTTCTGTGCCTTTTTGTGTTTCTCAAACGCTAAAATAGAAAATGACGTTGTTATGGAGTGCTGTGTCGCTATACGGGAAAGCTGTAATGTTAATGTAAGCAGGCTCTCTTAGTGCGTTTCCTCTGACCATTCAGGCAAACATTTCCTCTTCTTTCCAACCTGTCCATCTTGTGTGTGTGTGTGTGTGTGTGTGTGTGTGTGTGTGCGTGTGCGTGAGCGTGCGCGCACCAGAGGGCCAAATTTTTCACGGGAGCAAAGGCAGTGTCATCCCCGTTGCTGCGGCAACAGTCATAATAAAAGCCGCTGGATGATGTTGCGGGGGTTCTGTTGACCCTGTCTCCATGGAGACGGGGGTGTCACTGCTGTTGATGCCAGCCATGGCGCACTAACGAGCTCTGACGCTTTTAAGACCAACTCCTCCAAAATAACATGCCACAGCAATGTGATCATCACACACACACACCAGCTGTGTAGGGTTTGAATCATTCCCAATATGGGTTTATTTTCTTTCTTATTGCTGAAGGTGTATTTATTTTAGTGCTGCACACAATTAATCGATAAAAGCTCGGGATCCAGATAGACACTTATGCAATCTCATTTTGTGAACGATCGTGCAAGCACCTTTTGTTTATGTTATTTCACTGGAAAAAAATGAGGATCGTGATCTCAATTCTTGTGGTGGAAAAATCGAGATTCACATTTGAGCACGAGTCGTGCAGCACTAATCCCTTTAGATCACATACAGTGATCTATTGTCACCGACCCATGGCCTTGGCTCGCCCTGATATGACACTGTCTAATGACAGGAACCCAATGTTTACACCATGTAAACAGGCCTGTACATAACACTGTACACCTCACCGGAGAGCAGACGGCAGATCACCGCGTTTCCTGCTCAGGTGTGCATTTCGTTTATTGGTGTTGTTTGTTCAACAATTGGTGACGTGGAAACACAAACGAGCTCCTGTAATGATTTAGTAAGGCGGGTTGTCTTTTCTCTCCCTTTTTTTTTATCTTCTGCACATCCGTGTTTCAGTGTAGCTTTCACCTCATTATTATAAAAAAAGATTGAGTCGAGTATGAAGGTTTTCAGTTCCACTCTGCTGTATGTTGATGCTACTAGCCTAGCATCAGTGTAAAAATCTGTTCAGCGGGGGAGCATTTCCGACACTGTAGATCCTACTATTAATTGTCATATCTGCCCAGTGCAACTTTTGTTTCCAAAGTCTATCAGACATTTAATTACTATGTGTATGTGCGTGAGTGTGCAGGTGTTGAATGAAGTGGTTGTGGACCGAGGCCCTTCATCCTACTTGTCCAACGTTGACCTGTACCTGGATGGACGTCTCATTACCTCAGTGCAGGGAGACGGTGAGGACATTGAAATCTATTTTTGAGAGCCTTGTTCTAGAGAAGTGCATCCGTCTGCTGTTGCAGCAGACAGACATCTGGGAACAATGTACAGACGGAGCAAGAAAAGACGCTCGAGCCATAAAAGCGCTAATGGCACAGAGTTTGCAAACATTGAAAAGACGTTCACATTTCACAGAGATTAGGTCACAAAGGAACTGGTGATGTACGTAGTGCTGCAACTATCGATTATCTTCTTAGTGATAATGTTTTCTGTTAATCCGTTTTTCCCGGAAATTTTCAAATTGATTCTTTATAATAATCTACTAATTTGATTACTTTGATGAACCACTTAAAACACTAGTCTACTTTGTCATACGGACAGAAAATGGACGATCTACGTTGCTTGTAGATCGGCTATTTTCTGTATTTTTGAAAATGGATTATTCTATTAAAATTAAAATAAATATTGATGGAATGGACTAGTCCAACTGACTGTTTACTTATCTACGTGTGCCCTCTCTTCTCCCCAGGTGTGATCGTGTCCACGCCTACAGGCAGCACAGCGTATGCGGCTGCAGCAGGTGCCTCCATGATCCACCCCAATGTACCAGCCATCATGGTCACCCCCATATGCCCGCATTCTCTCTCCTTCAGACCCATCGTGGTCCCTGCTGGGGTGGAACTCATGGTGAGACTTGATGGAATCGACTTCAGAGGAGGGCTGTGAAACCTTCAGAAACTTGCCTACCAGTGATATCATTCATCATTCGTTCATTTTTAAAATTATTGCCAGAACAAAAGCTTCTATTTCAGCATAGCTAACTTTTCAGGAATAGAAAGCCTCCAGTTTCGAGTGGCTTTGATTCCCCATTGATGATGTCATTGGTAGGTCTCTGAACTGTCCACAGCCCACCAATGAGACACAGAGTGAGTGGATGGACATGGTGTCATGTTATAATGAGCATTAAGTGCGGACCAATTTTACGAAGATAATGTTTAAAATGGGTGAACTGCTCCTTTAACCACATGATCCCTAGTGCCGTGGTTCCCAAACGTTTTAATTTGACCAACCCCCGTAACTCTGAGAGTGTACAAATGGCACACTTGTGAAACACTCCTCGTGTGTGACTCTGGTGCTTATACGTTTTTAAGGAGGAAATTGGACTGCTATACCTGGTATTATGACAACAAGAGCCATTTTCCCCTTTCATGCATTTTCACACAAGCATTGAATTGGCAATGAGGCAGTCTTGAGGACTGAGCTCGCCAAAATCTAATCGCATATAGAGCATGGTAACTACAGAGTTAATAATTATATGAATATTATAAATATATATTTACAAATACATTATTGTATTACATCCAGTTATCTATCTGTGTGCCAGCCCACTCTCTTCCTGCTGGCAAAGCTAAACAATGCAGCTGACTGCTGCATGTAAACACCTTCCGCAAGGGTCTAACTTACATTGTCTCAACCCTGCATGCCAGCACTGCTGCTCTCAAGACGGCTTGATAAGTAGAAGGGATACGCTCAAATTAGGCTTTGTCTGAAAGTTATTGGTAATGCAACTCTTTGTGTAACATAATAAAAGAAATGTAATGCAATGTAAAAAAAAAAAAAAAAGAAAATCCAATATCACTTAAACTCAATTATGTGATAGATACGGTAGATCATCCTGCCTCAAGAAACTGGTACAGGTTATCTGTGTTTCTTCTCTGTGGAATACATTTCCATAACATCTATGGCTCTTTCTATACCCTGCTGGTGCTGTTTCTCCTGACAGATCACTCTGTCCCCGGATGCCAGGAACACTGCCTGGGTGTCGTTTGACGGCAGGAAGAGACAGGAGATCCAACATGGAGACTGGTAAAAAAAAAAAAGATCTCTCTCGCTCGCTTTCTCTCTCTGTGTGTTGATGTTTGTCATGTGGTCTTGTGTCACATAAATCACTTCCCTTTCTCACTTAAAAAGAGAGAGAGTTCACCCCCAAAATGACTTTTTTCTTCTATCGATTACTCAACCCATGGAGACTTGAATTAATTAAATTTTGAATTCATTTAATTTTGTCACATTCCTAAGCCAATAAATTGACCAGCAGTGGTTCGTGCAGTCCGGTGAACTATCCCTTTAAAACCGGGAAAGCGATAGGGCCTTTCTGTGTGGAGTTTGCATGTTCTCCCCGTGTCCCCTAGGGTAGATACCCTCACAAAAACATGCCGTAATCCTGGTCTCTAAAACTACCTCCCCCTGGCCAGCCGGGGCGCCTGATGGAGGGGAAAGGAACTGGTCGGAATAACGTGTCCCTTCCACACGCTACGTCCGGCCCGGGGAAATTCCCCTCTGTCAGGTGAAAAGAAGCAGCTTGGACTCCTCATGCATAGAAGGAGGCATGAGGTCAGTCCGCTGCCCCCCCAGGTTGGCAGAGGAAGTGTAGCGCCCAGGATTACATTAGATAATTGGCACAGGGGTGAAAAAAGAAAACTGGGTTACAAAATCGTGGGATAAAATTTAAGTAAAAAAATCCCCAAAAAAACGGGAAAGCATCTGTGCATGTGTTTATTTTTTTGACATTTTCATAAACAATTACAACGAATATAACAAAGACGATAACAAAAAACACAATGAGGTTCGAACACGCCTCAAGCCAGGTTTAGGCTGGTGTATCTCTGGAGTGTATATATAGTAGAGGGAAGTCATTGGCACAAACTCGGACAATTAAAGCTCCCCTGATGCTCATCTTATCCGTTGACATTGTTTCCTCTGTATTCACGGCAGCATAAAGATCACCACCTCCTGCTACCCGGTACCATCCATCTGTTGTCATGACCTGGTGTACGACTGGTTCGAGAGCCTGGCCCAGTGTCTGCACTGGAACGTCCGCAAAAGACAGGCCCGCCTAACAGACCTCTCCGATTCCTCGGACACAGAGAACTGAACACATGTATACGCACATACATATCCAACACCTTTAATATTAGGGAGCCACACGCTTTTGCCTGAGGTTTTGACAATAGGACAGAATGTGTGACGGCAATGGGAAAGTCTTATCTGACAACACTATCACCCTGCTGCATTCGTAAATCAATCTAAAAAAGACGGACATGTCACAAGACTTTTGTCGGACACATCGGCTTTTACACGGTGAACCTTTTAGGTTATGAACTGAAAAAAGCACTTCTATAGCCAACACAACATTATTTGCAATAAGATAATTATATGATGCATACTGTCTGAGACCTGCTGATTATCATCATTATACAATCGGAGGCTAAGGTAGCTCATACTATATACACGCATTGCTTTCCAGGCATTTCACATTTTGTCCAACAAAGTAGTTGTAAGCACTACTAAACCATGTGTTACTAGTTAAAAAAGTTAAAACTTCTACTTGATGACATGATCAAATGATCATTATGAGGAAAGAGGAACATTCGAAAGCATGACTTTCGAAACTAGAATATATAGGCAATACCGGACTATCGGTAGTTACTAGTTAATACATGTCTTGTTGTTCCTGACTTATAGCATTTGAAGGCCGCAGTTTGTAGTGTAACCTCAACCTTATCGGAGTGTACATTTGTACATAATAGTTTGAGAGAACAGATTTATTTAATGTGATATTTATGTTATATTTATATATTTTATTCATGGTTATTCATTTCATTCAAATATTATGCAGATAGATTTATTTGTTTGTTAATCAACCAAAGAGTCAGATCCAGACCACTCATAACTGACAAACATGTGACACATATGTGAGTGCAGTGCAGTTAAACATTTTTCATAGATTGTTTGACCATATTCCATTGAATTCAATTGCATATCTAAGACCTGAAATAAGAATGGAGAGTAACTTGTCCGTGGGTCTTCTCCTTTGTCATTGTCATTTTATTACTGTTTTCATGTCCAAGGCCCAGGTGGTGGCGTAACCGTCTGGGCACCCGACTGGTATTCCAGTCGCAGTGTGCCGCGGGTTCGACTCCCGAGCCCGACACGGCCTTTACTGCATGTCTTCCCCCATCTCTCTCCCGTTTCCTGTCAGCCTACTGTCTGTCCCTTAAAAAAAACCAATAAAAGGCTAAGCCGCAAAAAAATATCTTAAAAAAAGAAGAAAAAAAAACACCAGCTGAGAATGTGCCAATGAGTCTGTGACCAGTCAGTAGCTTGACAGAGGACCCTGTCAAGTCGGTCCTGGGAAGTATAGGGTGCTTTTTCATAGTTGACCACCAGGGGTCTAACTTTGACCAAGTAAAAAGTATACTTCTAATTTCCCTCTTAAAGGCATTATGATTGATGATGGTAGTGTCTGTGCTGGACATTGGACTGATATTAGCAACATGGGCAGCAATGCTGTGTTCATTCCACCATGTTTACTTGTAACTCCAGGCAAATACGCGGATATACGATCATCCTACATGATCGAACACTTTAGTGATCTCCTTTCTTTCTTTCTTTTTATAACTTTTTTTAGAGTGCTCTATTTTGTTTGGATACCCATTCAGGAAAAGGACTGAACTGCAAAACACTTATTTAGAATTAGGTATTGCGTCTGGGTTGGGTTTCAAGGGTATAGAACTAGAGTTTCCTGTTTGACATGATTGCACCACTCACTTCACACGGGTGTGATTTTTTAAACTAAGTGATCGTCGCTCCGTACATCACAATCTGTCTACAACATGTTTTGATTATCATTCTTGGCCGCTAGATGGCGATAAAAGGCAGGGAATGTTCCTCACTGTGGCAATTTAATAGGTGAATATGGTGTATAAAAAGAGACAGAGAAACGAAAAGCAAGGTGGGAATAGTCTTTAAAGATCAGAGCAGCATTTAGCTTGTAGAATATAATGGTGGATAAAGTAGGCTGCTCCTTTTTTTTACTTGAGTAAAAGTAAAAATACTGCATTGTAGAAATTACTCAATACTCATTACTTGTAATTAAAAATGTATTATGTACTTATCCTCGTTTCTCATCATTTTGGACCATGGGCTATAGCCCATATCGTACGGCATACTATAGCACGCCGTTTTTCATCATTTTTGAGGATTTGGAAAAAATGAAAAAAACGATGGATTACAGCCCATGTTTTTTTTTATTTTGAAAAAAAAAGTTATCCTCGTTTCTCATCATTTTGGACCATGGGCTATCCACACTTTTCCTGGGCTGAAGCTGGGGAACATTAGACTGTAAGAGGGGGGGAAGAAGAAAAATGGAGGGGGAAGAAGGGGGGAGAAGAAAGAAGAGAAAAGGAGAGAGAAAAGGAAGGGAAAGGGTGCAATTCTATCGTAAAAATAAATGCTGGATTTGACACTTGCAAGCCGAAATGGCTCAGTTGGGAGAGCGTTTGACTGATAGACCTGAAGGTCCCTGGTTCAATCCCGGCTTTCGCCAGTTGAAATGAGGTACAGCAAACCCTATGACTCTTAGGCTGATCTCCCTGGGTGAAAAACTTTATGAGTTTTTTTGTTTAAGAAGTAACAAGTAACAGTCAATGTAAAAAATAAATGCTGGATTTGACACTTGCAAGCCGAAATAGCTCAGTTGGGAGAGCGTTAGACTGAAGATCTAAAGGTCCAGAAGGACAACTTTAAAGCAGCCCAGAAATTCAACATGTTTGTGTGCCTCAATGGCCAAGCGGATAAGTCAAATGATATCCGTAGTATACCTAGTAGAAGTGTGCCGGTTCAAACCGGCAAAGACTCGTGTCTTTACTTTCCAAACCGATTTCAGAAGAAGAAAACAAACAAAAAAGATTTGTAGTAGTATCCAGCAGTTAGCTCAGTGTGATGAGAGCCTGTCCTTGGAAGCCACAGGTCCAGGGTTCAAATCCCACATTATTCATAACTGTGACACTTTGCTTTGCACACTGATTTCCAGAAGGACAACTTTAAAGCAGCCCAGAAATTCACCATGTTTGTGTGCCTCAATGGCCAAGCGGATAAGTCAAATGATATCCGTAGTATACCTAGTAGAAGTGTGCCGGTTCAAACCGGCAAAGACTCATGTCTTTACTTTCCAAACCGATTTCAGAAGAAGAAAACAAACAAAAAAGATTTGTAGTAGTATCCAGCAGTTAGCTCAGTGTGATGAGAGCCTGTCCTTGGAAGCCACAGGTCCAGGGTTCAAATCCCACATTATTCATAACGTGACACTTTGCTTTGCACACTGATTTCCAGAAGGACAACTTTAAAGCAGCCCAGAAATTCACCATGTTTGTGTGCCTCAATGGCCAAGCGGATAAGTCAAATGATATCCGTAGTATACCTAGTAGAAGTGTGCCGGTTCAAACCGGCAAAGACTCATGTCTTTACTTTCCAAACCGATTTCAGAAGAAGAAAACAAACAAAAAAGATTTGTAGTAGTATCCAGCAGTTAGCTCAGTGTGATGAGTGGCTGTGTTTGTGATCCACAGGTCCAGGGTTCAAATCCCACATTAGTCATGTGGCTCTGTGACACTTTGCTTTGCACACTGACTTTCTTGAATAAAAAATAAAAACTCAAAAGCACCAGGAGACATCTGCTGAATGCCCCAAGGTGCCTTGGCTCAATGGTGTGGAGCGCTTGACCCGTTGCCTCTGCTTCAGACAGTTGGCCGGTTCAAGTCCCATGTCATGACATCAAGGTGCCCTGTTTCCTGAAAAGTAACGGTTGGGGGTTATGCCGTACGATATAGGCTATAGCCCACGGTCCAAAATGATGAGAAACGAGGATAACCTTTTTTTTCAAAATTTCAAAAAACATGGGCTATAACCCATCGTTTTTTTCATTTATTCCGCAATTTCCATTTCCGCAATTTTGCAATTTCCGCAATTACCATTTCCGCAATTTCCGCAATTCCGCAATTTCCGCAATTTCCATTTCCGCAATTTCCGCAATTACCATTTCCGCAATTTCCGCAATTACAATTTCTGCAATTTCCGCAATTTGCGGAAATTGCGGAATAAATGAAAAAAAACGATGGGTTTTTTGAAATTTTGAAAAAAAAAGTGGTCCTTCCCAGCCCCTTGATGTCATGACAAAAATGATGAAAAACGGCGTGCTATAGTATGCCGTACGGTAGGGGCTATAGCCCATGTTCAAAAATGATGAAAAATGAGGATAATTTTTTTTTCAAAAATTCAAAAAACGATGGGCTATAACCCATGTTTTTTGAAATTTTGAAATTTCTTCAAATCCTCAAAAATGATGAAAAACGGCGTGCTATAGTATGCCGTACGGTAGGGGCTATAGCCCATGTTCAAAAATGATGAAAAATGAGGATAACATTTTTTTCAAAAATTCAAAAAACGATGGGCTATAACCCATGTTTTTTGAAATTTTGAATTTTCTTCAAATCCTCAAAAATGATGAAAAACGGCGTGCTATAGTATGCCGTACGGTAGGGGCTATAGCCCATGTTCGAAAATGATGAAAAATGAGGATAACATTTTTTTCAAAAATTCAAAAAACCATGGGCTATAACCCATGTTTTTTGAAATTTTGAATTTTCTTCAAATCCTCAAAAATGATGAAAAACGGCGTGCTATAGTATGCCGTACGGTAGGGGCTATAGCCCATGTTCAAAAATGATGAAAAATGAGGATAACATTTTTTTCAAAAATTCAAAAAACGATGGGCTATAACCCATGTTTTTTGAAATTTTGAATTTTCTTCAAATCCTCAAAAATGATGAAAAACGGCGTGCTATAGTATGCCGTACGGTAGGGGCTATAGCCCATGTTCAAAAATGATGAAAAATGAGGATAACATTTTTTTCAAAAATTCAAAAAACGATGGGCTATAACCCATGTTTTTTGAAATTTTGAATTTTCTTCAAATCCTCAAAAATGATGAAAAACGGCGTGCTATAGTATGCCGTACGGTAGGGGCTATAGCCCATGTTCAAAAATGATGAAAAATGAGGATAACATTTTTTTCAAAAATTCAAAAAACGATGGGCTATAACCCATGTTTTTTGAAATTTTGAATTTTCTTCAAATCCTCAAAAATGATGAAAAACGGCGTGCTATAGTATGCCGTACGGTAGGGGCTATAGCCCATGTTCAAAAATGATGAAAAATGAGGATAACATTTTTTTCAAAAATTCAAAAAACGATGGGCTATAACCCATGTTTTTTGAAATTTTGAATTTTCTTCAAATCCTCAAAAATGATGAAAAACGGCGTGCTATAGTATGCCGTACGGTAGGGGCTATAGCCCATGTTCAAAAATGATGAAAAATGAGGATAACATTTTTTTCAAAAATTCAAAAAACGATGGGCTATAACCCATGTTTTTTGAAATTTTGAATTTTCTTCAAATCCTCAAAAATGATGAAAAACGGCGTGCTATAGTATGCCGTACGGTAGGGGCTATAGCCCATGTTCAAAAATGATGAAAAATGAGGATAACATTTTTTTCAAAAATTCAAAAAACGATGGGCTATAACCCATGTTTTTTGAAATTTTGAATTTTCTTCAAATCCTCAAAAATGATGAAAAACGGCGTGCTATAGTATGCCGTACGGTAGGGGCTATAGCCCATGTTCAAAAATGATGAAAAATGAGGATAACATTTTTTTCAAAAATTCAAAAAACGATGGGCTATAACCCATGTTTTTTGAAATTTTGAATTTTCTTCAAATCCTCAAAAATGATGAAAAACGGCGTGCTATAGTATGCCGTACGGTAGGAGCTATAGCCCATGTGCAAAAATGATGAAAAATGAGGATAACATTTTTTTCAAAAATTCAAAAAACGATGGGCTATAACCCATGTTTTTTGAAATTTTGAATTTTCTTCAAATCCTCAAAAATGATGAAAAACGGCGTGCTATAGTATGCCGTACGGTAGGGGCTATAGCCCATGTTCAAAAATGATGAAAAATGAGGATAACATTTTTTTCAAAAATTCAAAAAACGATGGGCTATAACCCATGTTTTTTGAAATTTTGAATTTTCTTCAAATCCTCAAAAATGATGAAAAACGGCGTGCTATAGTATGCCGTACGGTAGGGGCTATAGCCCATGTTCAAAAATGATGAAAAATGAGGATAACATTTTTTTCAAAAATTCAAAAAACGATGGGCTATAACCCATGTTTTTTGAAATTTTGAATTTTCTTCAAATCCTCAAAAATGATGAAAAACGGCGTGCTATAGTATGCCGTACGGTAGGAGCTATAGCCCATGTGCAAAAATGATGAAAAATGAGGATAACATTTTTTTCAAAAATTCAAAAAACGATGGGCTATAACCCATGTTTTTTGAAATTTTGAATTTTCTTCAAATCCTCAAAAATGATGAAAAACGGCGTGCTATAGTATGCCGTACGGTAGGGGCTATAGCCCATGTTCAAAAATGATGAAAAATGAGGATAACATTTTTTTCAAAAATTCAAAAAACGATGGGCTATAACCCATGTTTTTTGAAATTTTGAAATTTCTTCAAATCCTCAAAAATGATGAAAAACGGCGTGCTATAGTATGCCGTACGGTAGGGGCTATAGCCCATGTTCAAAAATGATGAAAAATGAGGATAACATTTTTTTCAAAAATTCAAAAAACGATGGGCTATAACCCATGTTTTTTGAAATTTTGAATTTTCTTCAAATCCTCAAAAATGATGAAAAACGGCGTGCTATAGTATGCCGTACGGTAGGGGCTATAGCCCATGTTCGAAAATGATGAAAAATGAGGATAACATTTTTTTCAAAAATTCAAAAAACCATGGGCTATAACCCATGTTTTTTGAAATTTTGAATTTTCTTCAAATCCTCAAAAATGATGAAAAACGGCGTGCTATAGTATGCCGTACGGTAGGGGCTATAGCCCATGTTCAAAAATGATGAAAAATGAGGATAACATTTTTTTCAAAAATTCAAAAAACGATGGGCTATAACCCATGTTTTTTGAAATTTTGAATTTTCTTCAAATCCTCAAAAATGATGAAAAACGGCGTGCTATAGTATGCCGTACGGTAGGAGCTATAGCCCATGTGCAAAAATGATGAAAAATGAGGATAACATTTTTTTCAAAAATTCAAAAAACGATGGGCTATAACCCATGTTTTTTGAAATTTTGAATTTTCTTCAAATCCTCAAAAATGATGAAAAACGGCGTGCTATAGTATGCCGTACGGTAGGGGCTATAGCCCATGTTCAAAAATGATGAAAAATGAGGATAACATTTTTTTCAAAAATTCAAAAAACGATGGGCTATAACCCATGTTTTTTGAAATTTTGAAATTTCTTCAAATCCTCAAAAATGATGAAAAACGGCGTGCTATAGTATGCCGTACGGTAGGGGCTATAGCCCATGTTCAAAAATGATGAAAAATGAGGATAACATTTTTTTCAAAAATTCAAAAAACGATGGGCTATAACCCATGTTTTTTGAAATTTTGAATTTTCTTCAAATCCTCAAAAATGATGAAAAACGGCGTGCTATAGTATGCCGTACGGTAGGGGCTATAGCCCATGTTCGAAAATGATGAAAAATGAGGATAACATTTTTTTCAAAAATTCAAAAAACCATGGGCTATAACCCATGTTTTTTGAAATTTTGAATTTTCTTCAAATCCTCAAAAATGATGAAAAACGGCGTGCTATAGTATGCCGTACGGTAGGGGCTATAGCCCATGTTCAAAAATGATGAAAAATGAGGATAACATTTTTTTCAAAAATTCAAAAAACGATGGGCTATAACCCATGTTTTTTGAAATTTTGAATTTTCTTCAAATCCTCAAAAATGATGAAAAACGGCGTGCTATAGTATGCCGTACGGTAGGGGCTATAGCCCATGTTCAAAAATGAAAATGAGGATAACATTTTTTTCAAAAATTCAAAAACGATGGGCTATAACCCATGTTTTTTGAAATTTTGAATTTTCTTCAAATCCTCAAAAATGATGAAAAACGGCGTGCTATAGTATGCCGTACGGTAGGGGCTATAGCCCATGTTCAAAAATGATGAAAAATGAGGATAACATTTTTTTCAAAAATTCAAAAAACGATGGGCTATAACCCATGTTTTTTGAAATTTTGAATTTTCTTCAAATCCTCAAAAATGATGAAAAACGGCGTGCTATAGTATGCCGTACGGTAGGGGCTATAGCCCATGTTCAAAAATGATGAAAAATGAGGATAACATTTTTTTCAAAAATTCAAAAAACGATGGGCTATAACCCATGTTTTTTGAAATTTTGAATTTTCTTCAAATCCTCAAAAATGATGAAAAACGGCGTGCTATAGTATGCCGTACGGTAGGGCTATAGCCCATGTTCAAAAATGATGAAAAATGAGGATAACATTTTTTTCAAAAATTCAAAAAACGATGGGCTATAACCCATGTTTTTTGAAATTTTGAATTTTCTTCAAATCCTCAAAAATGATGAAAAACGGCGTGCTATAGTATGCCGTACGGTAGGAGCTATAGCCCATGTGCAAAAATGATGAAAAATGAGGATAACATTTTTTTCAAAAATTCAAAAAACGATGGGCTATAACCCATGTTTTTTGAAATTTTGAATTTTCTTCAAATCCTCAAAAATGATGAAAAACGGCGTGCTATAGTATGCCGTACGGTAGGAGCTATAGCCCATGTGCAAAAATGATGAAAAATGAGGATAACATTTTTTTCAAAAATTCAAAAAACGATGGGCTATAACCCATGTTTTTTGAAATTTTGAATTTTCTTCAAATCCTCAAAAATGATGAAAAACGGCGTGCTATAGTATGCCGTACGGTAGGGGCTATAGCCCATGTTCAAAAATGATGAAAAATGAGGATAACATTTTTTTCAAAAATTCAAAAAACGATGGGCTATAACCCATGTTTTTTGAAATTTTGAATTTCTTCAAATCCTCAAAAATGATGAAAAACGGCGTGCTATAGTATGCCGTACGGTAGGGGCTATAGCCCATGTTCAAAAATGATGAAAAATGAGGATAACATTTTTTTCAAAAATTCAAAAAACGATGGGCTATAACCCATGTTTTTGAAATTTTGAATTTTCTTCAATCCTCAAAAATGATGAAAAACGGCGTGCTATAGTATGCCGTACGGTAGGGGCTATAGCCCATGTTCGAAAATGATGAAAAATGAGGATAACATTTTTTTCAAAAATTCAAAAACGATGGGCTATAACCCATGTTTTTTGAAATTTTGAAATTTCTTCAAATCCTCAAAAATGATGAAAAACGGCGTGCTATAGTATGCCGTACGGTAGGGGCTATAGCCCATGTTCAAAAATGATGAAAAATGAGGATAACATTTTTTCAAAAATTCAAAAAACGATGGCTATAACCCATGTTTTTTGAAATTTTGAATTTTCTTCAAATCCTCAAAAATGATGAAAAACGGCGTGCTATAGTATGCCGTACGGTAGGGCTATAGCCCATGTTCAAAATGATGAAAAATGAGGATAACATTTTTTTCAAAAATTCAAAAAACCGATGGGCTATAACCCATGTTTTTTGAAATTTTGAATTTTCTTCAAATCCTCAAAAATGATGAAAAACGGCGTGCTATAGTATGCCGTACGGTAGGGGCTATAGCCCATGTTCAAAAATGATGAAAAATGAGGATAACATTTTTTTCAAAAATTCAAAAAACGATGGGCTATAACCATGTTTTTTGAAATTTTGAATTTCTTCAAATCCTCAAAAATGATGAAAAACGGCGTGCTATAGTATGCCGTACGGTAGGGCTATAGCCCATGTTCAAAAATGATGAAAAATGAGGATAACATTTTTTTCAAAAATTCAAAAAACGATGGGCTATAACCCATGTTTTTTGAAATTTTGAATTTTCTTCAAATCCTCAAAAATGATGAAAAACGGCGTGCTATAGTATGCCGTACGGTAGGGGCTATAGCCCATGTTCGAAAATGATGAAAAATGAGGATAACATTTTTTTCAAAAATTCAAAAAACCATGGGCTATAACCCATGTTTTTTGAAATTTTGAATTTTCTTCAAATCCTCAAAAATGATGACTAACGACGGAGTGCTATAGTATGCCGTACGGTAGGGGCTATATGCCCATGTTCAAAATGATGAAAAATGAGGATAACATTTTTTTCAAAATTCAAAAAACGATGGGCTATAACCATGTTTTTTGAAATTTTGAATTTACTTCAAATCCTCAAAAATGATGAAAACGGCGTGCTATAGTATGCCGTAGGTAGGGCTATAGCACATGTTCGAAATGATGAAAAATGAGGATAACATTTTTTTCAAAAAATTCAAAAAACCATGGGCTATAACCCATGTTTTTTGAAATTTTGAATTTTCTCAAATCCTCAAAAATGATG